>NC_073360.2:30506666-30810000 GCF_027580225.2 Misgurnus anguillicaudatus | reverse complement strand
ACGTCAGTTTAAACAATTGTGCACCTACGGTGGGTACACATAAAAAACAGACAGTACTCTAGTTATTAAAGGGACACTCCACTTTTTTTTTGAAAATATGCTCATTTTCCAGCTCCCCTAAAGTTAAACATTTGATTTTTACAGTTTTGGAATCCATTTAGCCGATCTCCGGGTTTGGCGGTAGCATTTTTAGCTTAGCTTAGCATAATCCATTGAATCTGATTAGACCATTAGCATTGCGCAAAATATAACCAAAGAGTTTCTGTATTTTTCCTATTTAAAACTTGACTCTTCTGTAGTTACATCTTGTACTAAGACTGACGGAAAATTAAAAGTTGCAATTTTCTAGGCAGATATGTCTAGGAACTTAACTCTCATTCTGGCGTAATAATCAATGACTTTGCTGCTGTAACATGGCTGCAGCAGGCGTAGTGATATTCCAAAACGGTACAAATTAAATGTTTAACTCTAGGAGAGCTGGAAAATTAGCATATTTTCAAAAAAAGTGGAGTGTCTCTTTAAGTGTCGTCTGACTTAAGAGTGGTCAGATCGTTGCCATTGTGTAAGGAGGTAGCAGGTTGCATCCCTAAAGGAAAGAGTTGGCACCCAATTAATCCCTTCTTCCAACTTCCAACTCTATTTCTACACCCTCCCATTTAACTAGGCCACTCTATCAATCTTTGATAATACTTGGCGTGGGTTGTGACTGTGAGACCAGCGACGGGAAAGTCGAGGCAGCCCAGCATGGCGTGATGTATGAAATGTGGGCCGTGCTAGTAACAATGATATACCGTAGCGTTTTCCAGTCAAGTCTGACCTTTTTCCTCCGACGATATTAATCGCTGTAGAGGCACAATGCATACCTGATCCATTTCTCCCCTAGGAACCCTGTGCACTTTACCGTGCCTCTCCACATCTTTGGTTGGCTTTCTTTATCTCTCCGTTTCATTCTTTCTTCCTTTCACTAAGGGTACCCCTATCGGCGTGCACCTTCACATTTTATGATTGGATACGTTTGTTGTGGCCTTTCAAAAATGAGATGTGCCCCCGTAAACCCAGAAACCCCTGGTGAACGAGAGCCAGCTTAACGTAAGAGGACTTGCTTTGCGATACCCAGAGATATACATCTTTATGCCTTGGCATTATTATCCGAGCATCTGAGCAAGAGGAATGGACATCGAGCTTTGAAGAAAGTCTCCTGGGGGCTTTGAGACCGGGCAACCCGCTGAAGAAGTCTGGGGAAGAAAGAGAAGGAGCTTCAAGGCTTTTTGGCAAGATTGTTCCTAGTTAATGTGATGGAAAATGCCAAGTCCCTCTCTGGCTCTCTTTTGCTCCCTCTTTTCCTGTCCCTCTCCTTTTTTCTATCTTGTTGACTGGTGCTACGCTGCCAGTGTGGAATTGCAAATTTTCCCGGTCTAAACTGAGTGAAAAGGGCTTTGTCTCTCTATCATTGACCGGAGCTTTGGGACATATGGTCCCTGTGTGCTGGTTCCTGCCCAGTGCTGCTAAAGAATGCAGTGGGAGGGACACTTGACCCCTCAGATCTGCTTTAACACCTAGCATGCTTGAACCCAGCTTGTGGCGGGATGAACTTAAACACTTCATTGTGAGTCTTTCTTTCTCTTGAGATATTTTCCCTCCTGTCATCGGCTCTAAAAGTTAACTGACCATGGGAGTGCCCGAGGCGGGGTATGCTTAGAAGCACAGATGCGGATGTTTTTGCAAATTCTCCTGTTAAAATGTTTGCTTCGTCAACCGTGTTATGTTAAAAAAACTTATTTTTCTCACTCCCTGTCCTAAAACAACTAACCCCACTTCTCTATGCTCTCTATTTATTTTATATACACACACAGGCACGCTGTTGGCCGGACAGTTCAGTAATAGATGGACACTGTCTGGTCGCGGCCGTATCTCGGATGCCCAGGCCCATATTGGAATGTCTCAGCGTGTTTTCCGGTGATAAGGCTTTTAATTAAGTGTCTAACAAGGGCGTCTGTGGGTGTCCATCGAAGAGACGCGGCCACCTGCGTACAAACCCATTATCCAGAGAGAGACAGAGTGTGTGAAAGGGAACGAGAGATAGGCAAGAACAGAGAAAAGCAGAAAGAGATGCACACACACATGCAGACTTTCACTCTATAGGAATCTAATTCCCTGTATGGTCCTGACCAGGACGCCAACAGATCTAAATCATGATTTAAACACCAGATGGCATGACCGCTTTACAGATTACATAAACAAAGCTTTATTATCAGGTAAGACTCTGTTTCTAAGGCTACTTCACAGTCAAAACAAGAGAGCTATGAGATTATAATCCATTACCAACAGACATGGTGCTCAGCGAGCGCCCAATCTGTAACCATTCGGCACAATATCACTGAAAGGCCAATCTTAAAGGGATATAAATTTAGTTGTTTTAAACCTGAATATTTTTTTTTGTTCTGCTAAACACAAAGAAAGATATTTTGAGGAATTTGTAATCGGGCAGTTTTGGAGCACTATTGACTTCCATAGTAAATACTATGGTGAAAGTCATGGTGCTCCAAAACCGTATAGATGATTTCCCTTTAATCAGGGTTCCCACGGGTCCTTGAAATCCTTGAAAGTTTGTGAATCTGGGGGAAAAATTCAAAGCCCTGGGAAGTTTTTGAAAATATACATACATACATACATAGATACAGGTCATTGAAAGTGCTTGAATCTATTTTATGCAAGAAGCTTTCTGGAAAAAATCCATATTATTCCCTGTGTAGGATAATATCATACAAATTCTAGACTTTTTAAGCACACGTGCTAAACTGTTCGCTTTACATGCTTGACACATGAAAACGTGTCGGGTTACGTATGTAACTGTTGTTCCCTGAGAAGGGAACAAGACGCTGCGTCTCCCTTGCCATACTTCCTGCGTCCCTGTAATGCTGTCTTTGTCAATATTTCAGATAGCGATATACTTCCTGGTTCCTGCGTCACCCTGTCTTTGTCGTAAAAGCCTCACCATTGGTTTTTATATTTGATATAAACATTCAGACGCACTTACCCCTGGAGGCGTCCCCAAAGTGTCACAGCAGTGACGCAGCGCGAGTTCCCTCAAAAGGTAACTGTAACAATGTATCTTAAAAGGTAACACGATGCAACCTTCCTCTCACTTAAAATGTGTCCCCACATTTAGTCCTTGAATTTGAGGGTATTGGACCTGGAAAGTCCTTAAAAGGTCCCTGAATTTGGAGTTAGCTAAGGTGTGGGAACCCTGTTTAAGGGGTTTAAACCAGAACCCAGTAGCATCAGAAGGCAAGGGGTGGGATAATTAAAATCGATAAAACTAGATTTATAATAACCAAACCTGTTTACATTTTATACGCATTCATTGTTTTCAGTTCTATCCATTAATTAACGCTTAAACGTTACATAAAAGCAAGCACACAATGGCATGAATTAATGCTGAATTAAATTACTACATGATAAATGAGTTCTCAAAACTGGGAGTAAAACTCATTAACACGGGACCGGTAAAAATGCTTTGCAACACCCAACACCAGCTTAAGCGCCATTTTGGTGGATAAAGGGAACATAAGGTGTCTGTTAAGGTGTAAGGTATTGATTATTGCGTAAACCATCTAGATAATCTGGTGATTTCTTGTCTATAGCTGCTGTGTTCCAATAATGACTTTGACAGGATATGAGTTTGATTTTCTGAAAGCAAAGATCAATCTCTGTAGATTGAGATTTGTGATTACAGCACAACAATTTGGCTTTTTCCAAATTGAGAGAGAGAGATAGGGAGAGACCAAAACACAACAGTAAAGAAAGTAAAGATAATGGAAAGTCATATAAAAGGGAAAACATAATCTGAATCGCAACATATACTTTGATAGATAAAACAATATAAATCTCGTTTTCCTCTTCATCTTCCCTGATAAATAGCTTCCCTCTTGGGTTTTCTACTGGTCAATCTGTTCCACTTTCTCCTGTCCACTCTCATCCCTCTATCCAGAGAAGGGTCTTAAAACCACTCAGTCTCTCTTCTTGAGGCAGGCTTCTTTTAAATCTTAATTAAAACCAACTCGAAAAGCCCGTCTCCTCCCAGGGGCAGGCTTAAAATCAGCTTAGAACAATCAAGCTTACGGATTAGGTGCTAGGGAATTGAAGAAAAAAGCAAGAATATGGAGGTGAGAGAATCTGATAGAAAATACCCCCCCCCCCCCCACATACACACCATCCTCAAACAGTCACAACCTCTCGACCCCTGCTTTCTTACAAGATTAAGTGGCTAGCGACTCTTCTAGTGAGGGTAAACATGAATTGGGAACAATGGTCGCCGGGAGGGAACCTTATTGGATTTTAATTAATTGCCAGGAGAGCATATGAGGAGCATGTTAAATAGAACTGTGGGATGCACTACAAAAAGATTAATTATTCAAGCTTGGTGATTTTATCTTGTTTTTAAGTAAAAAAATAAAATAAACATTGTTTAAATAAGACATTTATCCGAAAAGCAAGACAGGGCGATAATAAAAGTGACGTAAATGCTTAAAACAGCTTAAAGGGATGGTGAAATGAAAATTCTGTCATCATTTACTCGCCCTCATGTTGTTCTAAACCTGTATAATTTTTAGAACACAAAATAAGATATTTTGATTAATGATGCTAAGCACACAGTTTATGTTACAAATTGTCTTTCATAGTATTTGTTTTTGCTACTATGGAAGGCAATGGGTACCGTCAACTGTGTGCTTACCATTATATATCAAAATATTTAGGTTTTAAGAAAGAGGAATGTTTGAAGAGTTTGGTTCCAAAACGCAATAAATCCATTTTGACTAATTTCTGTAAAAATGTGTTTTCTATACCAAGAAAGTGATACTATTTTATGTTACAAACTTTCACATAGCATCTTTAGGTTATAATAACATAAATTCAAATCCATCATTTGATTTTCAAAGATTTATTATAAAAATGTGGATTATTTTTTCTGCTATAAATCTATTGAATCAATATATAAATGTGCATTCATCTTTGTCATGTTATATTCATTTAGTTGACTAGTGGTATACACCGATTAAAAAAATAAACATTAATGGCATTAATCAAAACACTTACTTTGTCATATTAAGCAGTGGTTCTCAAACTGGGGTCCGGGGCCCCCAGGGGGGTCGCGAGATGGTGCCAGGGGGGCCCCAGTTTTATGACATTTTTATAAAATACATTAATTTATCATGAATTCTGTGAAATTAAACCTAAAAAAATGTTTTGTTTAATTAAAATGTGAAGTTTTAGAACTGTTTTTTTTGTCATAAATTTTCTTTGGGGGGGCTTTGAAGGAATGCACCGCACACAAAGGGGGCCGCACGCTGAAAAAGTTTGAGAACCACTGATATTAAGAACACTTTCATTGCTGCTGTCATCCTTGGGACGTCATCGCTTAACATTTTTTACAGCGATCAGCTGTAAAATGTTTTGGTCCTGCTCGATTTTCGTTGGCTTTGTGTAAAATAATGGAAAGTTTTTCATAAGATCCCCTGGGGTCAATATGTGTTGGCATGAGAAAAGCTTGATGCTGTCTTGTGAGAACAAGCAACAGCCATAATTTTTCCGTCTCCTGAGAGCATCTCGCGTAAATGATTTGATTTTGATGGATTACGTTTCTTTCCCGTCACAGAAAACCACCACAGGTTTCTCAATGCTATCAAATGTATTATTGTTTTTGTTTGTTTGTTAATCACGAAGTACAAAGTAGATGAGGAAAACTAGGATTCTGTCTGTATTGAAATCACCGGCCTTATTGTTTACAATGCGTGGAATGGTGCGCTGTATTGGTTAAGCGGATTTACTGCATTCTGCAGAGAAGGAGGACTGCCGTTTATCGTGTTTTGGGAAAAAAGAGAGAAAATATGACAAAATAACACGGCGGATATTGGATTTTGTGTAAAATACAATACTGATTTTGGCGGCAACTCATTTTTTTTATATGGCGTTTATCGCGTTTGGAACCAAACTCTTAGTTTGTTATCAAGCAGTTTTGGAGCACCATTGACTTCCATAGTAAAAAAACATTACTATGATAAAAGTCATGGTGCTCCAAAACTGTTTGGTTGTAGACACTGCTTCAAATATTTCATTTTTTGAAAACAAAACTTTATATATTTTCTCATTATACTTTCAAAGTAAATGCACATTGTTTTTTTTTAAGGATGATTAGATATTTTTACCCTAAAACAAGACAAAAGTACAATGTTTACAGTTCAGAAACCCGTACGGTTTTATAATTTGTGTTTTTGTACACAGCCCGTGTGTATTTTTGCTCCTTTTCTATCCTCTTTTTCTTCAGACAAAAAGCCCCTCAGTCTGTTTGTCGGTGAGAACAACAAACACAGTCTTCTCTTTCCGTTGCTTAGCGAACTATTCGTCACCTGCCTTGTTCCACCCCAATCCGAGGTTATCGCTCTCGGGCTCTCTCTCTCTCTCTCTTAACAAGGTAAAACGAGACTCGGTCCCCTGAGAAGGCAGTGCCGGTGATAAGGTTAAAATGGGCCGAAAAAATGAAGGCGATTATTTGATATAGGACAGATTGAATTATCTAGATTGAGGAGGGGATGCGGGTTTGGCTCCGAGAACCAGAAGAAAGATGGTATGGGGGAGAGAGGGAAAGAAAGGAATAGTGCTGGACTGAATCATTTTTCTCCGGCATTGCCATTTGTGCCAATGAGTAGAAGGAAGCAAAGGACCGGCTTGATATTAATGACCACTCGACTCCCAGCCAAAGGAGGAGTTCTTACCTGAACAACACAGGGCGAGCCGTTAATTCGCCTGAGCGATGCTAGATGTGTGAACATCAAGGGGACAGATCCCCATACGTTCACCAGACCTGTTGGCTTTCCCTCTGCCAGAGCTGCGAGGTTTACAAGCACTAATTATACCGCGAGCTAATGAACGTCTATGAAAGGTTGCGCTCTCTCTTACTGCCTGCAACATGACAGAGACCGAGAGAAAAACAAACACGCAAACACCATGAGCTTGGCCGGAGACAGGCCATCATCACCTCAGCAGGCACCAAAAGAGAGCTGTTAATTGGTGTGAAAACACGCACACCGACTCGTGTTATGGGTATTCGATAAAGCTGGCACTTGTTAACAAGAGACACCGAATCACGGGGAGACCGTTTTATCTTTTACTTTATCACATTAAAAATGTTGCATGGATGCAACAAAGCAGTCGTGCTAATAAAATACTGTTCAATTGAAAATTTAAATGGAAATAGACAAGGGAGAGCTTGAACCTTTTTGGCAAGATCTCACTCCCTGATTTATTTATTTATTTTTTTCTGTCTGTACGAACTTAATTATTAAAACTCAGTCATTGCGATACATTCCCACCCACTCTAAAAAGATTTTTACACATCCACACTAAGATACCTTTAATAGAAACACCTTTATAAAAGAAAACAGCACCTTTTATTTCCCTCTCTTTGTTAAAACTGGGTAAAAGTGAGTCCATTAACAACATTAGCAAAACAAAAGGATTCGCACCGAGCTGCCGCATCGCACAAGAACAAAAGACACGACTTTACCAGAACCTTCACAAGGCAACCAGAGATTTCTCAGATGCCGGGTAAATGAAAGAAAGACTGTTACGGGGTTTAATCACCAGCGTGGATGATCGCTGAACCGCCCTTCGGCTCTGCTGAAAAGAGGCTTGGGTTTGCCCATTTTCTTTCTAATACCGACCAGCCTTGCCTAAGTAGCTCGTGATTGAGGGGATCATTAGAAGGCTATCCATCACCTCTTCCAAACTAGCTCGGTAAGAAAGTGAAGACATCTGAAACACCCCTTCACTAAAAGATCCAAGGTCCACACACACACAAACACTTTGTACACCGAACGCTCCCACAAAAGAGCACTCGAATTCCTCTGCTTGTGAAATCGCCTGTGTCTAAACAAGCTTTCGCAACGCTGCGGCTCCACCAACATTGACTTTGGAAGCGAGAAGTCAGTATCACATGACAACCTTTCACATCCGTGACCTGCTTTCTGAGGGGTTTCGTAAATCACATGAGGAGCATTTTTTTAGTGAAAGCTGAACCCTTTGCCTCCCACTGTTAGTGTGAAGAAACTATAAGGAACCGCAGGTCTGGCAGGAACACTTCACCTGCTTTGAGGTGACCTTGTTTGCTAGAAACCCAACTGGGTCTGTCAAGCCCATGACTGGGTCTCTTAATACCAAAGCATATTTTCTCAGCTTACTGGTGAGACACTTGTTGTCACACCTCGGGAACATACTCAATCCTCTCGAGAACAAAGCTAAAACAAGTGGCTTGAGGTAAAGCGCCAAGCAGTTTGCATTATTATCAAAGCTTCTACTCCAGATTTTTAAAGGGACGTTTCACTTTTTTTGAAAATATGCTCATTTTCCAGCTGCCCTAGAGTTAAACATTTGATTCTTACCATTTTGTAACCCAATTAGCTGATCTCTGGCTTTTAGCATAGCTTAGCACAATTAATTGAATCTGATTCGACTATTAGCATGGCGCTAAAAAATAACCAAAGAGTTTCGATGTTTTCCTATTTAAAACTTGACTCTTCTGTAGTTACATCGTATACTAAGACCGACAGAAAATTAAAAGCTAAGATTTTCTTGGCAGATATGTCTAGGAACTATACTCTCATTTTGGCGTAATAATCAAGGACTTTGCTGCTGTAACATGGCTGCAGCAGGCGTAGTAAAATGCCCAAAAATAGTCCCCTTGGGATGAGAATAGAGTTCCTAGCCATATCTGCCTAGAAAATCACAACTTTTAATTTTCCATCGGCCATAGTACACAATGTAACTACAGAAGTCAAGTTTTAAATGGAAAAATATCAAAACTCTTTGGTTCTATTTTTAGGCACGATGCTAATGGTCTAATCAGATTCAATGAATTGTGCTAAGCTATGCTAAAAGTGCTAGCGCCAGACCCGGAGATCAGCTGAATGGATTCCAAAACGGTAAAAATCAAATGTTAAACTCTAGGGGAGCTGGAAAATGAGCATATTTTCAAAAAAGTGGAATGTCCCTTTAAGGTACATTCATGTTATAAGCGACTTTGTCGCTGTGTGTCGCTGGTCTCTTTCAATGATGCTGTTAGGAGGCATGTCTAAATCTGGTTGTCATAAACCAATGAGTAACGTCCACTCCAGTGACGAGAGACGTTCATCAGAGCAAAAGTCATTCATCATTTGCATACAGTTAAGCGTTTCTCAACATTGTCGTGCGACTGGACACGCCCATCCGGTCGGCAACGGTCAGCGTCACTCATGTCGCCGAGCTTCCATTGAAATCAATGGGATTGCGTCGCTTTGCTACTGCTAGTCGCTGCTAATGTAAATGCGGCTTTACAATCGGATAAAGTGTGACCATTTTGGTTTATTTATTCTCTTATTATGGTGTTGTACGTACAGCAAATCATAAAAACGGTATCCAGAAATGTGCATACTTTATATGCATACACCAATAGCAAGTGTTTTCCCGGCATCACCTCGTGCAATTTCGTGTTTAATCACTTCTTTGCATTGACTTTGTATGTAATCTACTTGCGCAATTCGTCGAATTCGTGTTTGGTGTGTACGCTCCAATAAACTGCAATTCATCATCTGGCTGCTAGAAACTGGCAACAAAAGGAGTCAATCCCATAAACCCCCATGCCTAACTTTACATTACATTGCATAAATCAATATGTTTACATCCTGGTACAAAAGGTGTTTTTGGTATATATATCTAATTTTGAAAATGAGAGGGGGTGATTTTTTTTGCAACTCATCCGTTTTAAATTATTTTAAGCTTTAAAGTTCAGCATAATTAAGGGCGTGGCCACTTGAGTGATGGGTGAACTGGCGCTGCTTTCACGACTGTCAAACTAGGCAGGTGTGGTTTTAGCAACCAAGCACCTCAGCTCGATTGTTTCACTTAAAAAATTAAATATATATATATTTATATTTAGGTGTTACCGATCCAACTTTTCACTTTTGACAGTGCATATATATATGTGGCACCGTCTGTGAAATCCAGGCTGAATCTCATAATCGAATTATATTTTTACAGAATGTTCTTTGGATGGTTTTGTGTCACATATAAATAAGCATATTTGTGAATGCAACCACAATGAAAGTGACCCCTCGTAAGCATCAGATCAGAAACGATCAGGTCTTCATCTCTTCATACCGCTCTTTTCCTTTCGACTTGATTTTTGCTTTTTGTTTTCTATCTCTCACACATCCTGCCCTTCCTATTTATCTCTTTTCTGATCTGTGACTGACACACACCCCACACCAGTGTTTACAGCAAGCAAAACCGTCGAGAGAATTTCTAAAGTAAATAGCCAATATACTGTGCAACAACGCTGAGGTAGTGCTTCTTGGTGTGTATCGTGTACCTGCCTGTGTGTGCGTGAAATTGCTCCTCAACTCCGCAGAGACTGCAGGGTTTGGACGCCTCACCCAGACAACAGTCACAGACCATTAGATGTTTCTCGGTCTTTCTGCACACAGGGTTCAGCCCTCCCATAGCAGACAGTCGAGCGGCTGGAATGCATCATTCAGAAAGGTCCAGGGGCCTGACATTACCTCATCGTCTGAAAGAGGCTGTGTATCAAATTCAACCCATCAACACCCCCCCACCCCTTTCCTTTCATCCACCCAGCTCTCACCAACCTGTGCATCCAAAGCCTGTCTGCTCTTGTACGGCTTCATCATCGCCCCCGGGTGCCCAAACGCCCAGTATCCAGTCTCATGTGTCAGCCGGTTACTTTTCATTCGACGCGTCTTTGTTACGCCGTTTCCTTCTTTAAAACTGGGAGAAAGAATAAGCGGTTCCTTCACAAGGGTATCCATTACCTAACCGCTTAAGATGTTGGAAGTTAATGTGTTTGACCCCGTCTAATTCCTCTGCACTTTTTCAGCCAGCCCGGGCTCATGCGATTTTCACATCGTGACTAAACGGTTCACCTTTTACCTCTATCACTACCATCTGAATCATTTGATCCCTCCTTTTTTAGCTATCTCTGGATCGCTTGATGAAATTACCATGTTTGGACACATGAGTGATGGTGGAAAGCTTGTTCGATGCGCCTTGACTGACACCCCTCACTTGATAGGAAATCGGTCGGCTTCTTCCTCAACCTCCCACTGTGGCATTCAAAGCCTCGCTGTAATAACAGGGCAATAAAAAAGCAAGAGGAAGGTTCCAGAGACAATAAGAAAGATATATATGCTTTTCTCAATGTCTTGTCCAGCTGTCTGAAAACTAAACAGAGGTGCCTTTCTCCCTGATGGGCGGTGGGGGGCTTGTGCCGGGTCTTCTCTCCGGTGTGGGGTATTATGGTTAACGGTCGAGCGCACAATCATAATATTTGCACTCGCTTTCCGCTGGGGTTTCCAGAGAGGATGAACGATTTGGTTTAGGGATGTGTGCGCGACAGAGAGACACAGACAGAGTGAGTGAGCGAGAAAGAGAATGAGCTCACAAATAGCTGATAATGAGGGTCTTCATGCCAAAAAGCTCAAGTAGAGCTGAGATATGTGGTTTAATATGACGCTATCTCGTAATGGCATCAGGTCTAAGATCTGATTTTGGCACAGAATCCAGGTACCGCACACTTAACTGGGATCAGGGATATAGTAATGCATGCAGGGGAAGTCAAAGAAGTCCATTGTGGCGACACTGTCTGTGAAAACCAGGTTTTTGAGTGATTTTCTGTATTTTTACATAAAATAATCCTACATTAGGGGTGGGCTATATGACCAAAATCTTATATTATGTTAGGATTTCTTGTATATCATTATAACGATATGCATCACGGGGTTTTCTTTTAATAAGGTTTTTAAATTATTCAAATCTTTAAAGGCGGGGTGCATGATCTCTGAAAGCCAATATTGACATTTGAAATCACCTAAACAAACACGCCCCTACCCCAATAGAATCTGGACCTTCTTTTGATAGACCCGCCCCACACATATGCAAACCCAGGCAACGATGTCGGTTAGTAGACACATCCCTACAAGTGTGTTTTGGTACTCGGCCCAACTCCCTTTTCCGAAGCGTTTCTCAAAAATCATGCACCCCGCCTTTAATACTATAGAATTTCATAATTCCAATATCAGTAACAAAAACTAAATATATACAAGCATAAAATAGAAGACTTAAAGGAAAACAACACAGTTTTTCAATATTTTACTATGTTCTTACCTCAACTTAGACAAATTAATACATACCTATCTTTTTTCAATGCGTGCACTTTTAATCTTTGTACAGCACGTCGTTAATGTGTTAACATTTAGCCTAGCCTCATTCATTCCTATGGCTCCAAACAGGGATGAATTTAGAAGCCACCAAACACTTCCATGTTTTCCCTTTTTAAAGACTGTTACATGAGTAGTTACAAGAGTAAGTATAGTGGCACAAAATAAAACTTCTGTTTGGATCCTAAGGAATGAATGGGGCTAGGCTAAATGCTAACACATTCAAGAAGCGCTGTACAAAGATTAAGTGCACGAATTGAAAAAAGATAGGTATGTATTAATTCATCTAAGTTGAGGTAAGAACATAGTAAAATATTGAAAAACGGTGTTGTTTTCCTTCATACTGTTTGATAAACATGAGTGACAGACAGGAGCAAAATTAGGTAACTTCCCCTTTAAGACCAAAGTCCAGATCCAATATATGAACACATGCGTTTTCTTTTTTATCTATTTACTTTCTCTTAAGCATAAATGGCTGTGTTTATGAGGCTACTCACAAAGACTAAGCTAAATGAGCAGCGGATGCACGGCTTGCGCGCTCCTCTCACACAGAAACTATGCGCGCATTTAGCACTGTTGTCGTGCAACATGCATTGGCACGTAACCTCTATGAAGACGATAGTCGAAAATCTCTAACGGTTAACACATTTCTACCAGTTTATTGCCCACCCCTATCCTACATAATGTAAAAAAACTTTGCGAAAATATAACCTTGATATCTTTAATATTGACAGAGTAACGTCAAAGATTGAAATCAATGTGAAATCAAATTTGATGTTCTCAAAAACAGATTATGAAACTTTAGCCTGGATTTCCCAGATGAGCATAATGAACACATTCAAATATTGTGAGGCACAATGAGTAATGTTGTTCTTTATATGTGGGTCACACAATATGACGTTTTAAATGTCCCCTGACCTAAAATAAGTTTGTTCACTGGCCAAGAACTGAACCATCAAATTGTAAATAACCATCAGACTGTAGCTTCTTTGAGAGCTTTTTTCCATCTCTCTCTTCACACAATGTCTTCAGAGATGGAGCAATCATTAATTAAGCAGTCAGACTTTGACTAATCACCCTACAAAGGGCATGCGGCTTTAACCACGAGACGTTCATCTCAGCTGCCCTTCTGGCACTTCCTTCAACCGTGTGCGTTATACAGAGTAACAATCAATTACTGTTAGCCGTCAGTCCATCTGCGTGTCCATGACTTATCCGTAAATGTATGCACCAATCCATACCTATAACAAAATGTTATATCCCAAACAGATGTAATAAGGTAAATAACATCAAATCTCGCCCAATGATTCACCGTACAACGCTTTCCCCCTTCTCGACGCAACCGCAAAAATCTAATATTCAATAAATAAACAGACAGATAAAATTAATGAACAGTTTTTATAGCAGAATTGGATTTTCTCCCAGAGGAAAACATCCTCTCATATCAGGGCCATCTTTAAGACCAAGCTCAGGGATCTCAGCCCGAGAGGATAATATGAGGCCAGATATTGCTGCAACATGGAAGATAAATTTCAATTTACTGTTGCTTTCTGTGTCACGGCAGGAGATATGAAATTTTGTCTTGGAGGACTGGAGGTGATAGTAAAATAGAAACCGTTGCGCAGTCTACCACATCCCAGCTCGCTCCACGAGAACCTTTTCTCGCAAATTGTGATGCATTTCTCTGGTAACAAGTGACACTTTTCGCATTTCGAAAGAGTCGTGTTTCTAAAAATAGGGAATTAGTGTTTTAAAATGATCTTCCTTAGGCATGTTTTAATGATTTTCTGCAAATTAACTCCTCACCCCTCTGTGATCTGGGAGTTAACAGTAAACACCCTCTTTTTTGCACGGCACACAAAAATGATGATTGCATGCTCTTATTGCCTACTGTATCTCATCATCAGAATAAACACGCATCCCCACCCAACTTGACAGAAATCCGCAGGGACACAAATAGAGAAGATAACATTCCGCTCTAGGAGTCGACCACTCCGGCCCGGAAAAAAACAAACTGTCCGTTTGAATGTAACTGAAGACCCTGTATGACATCATTGGCCTCTTTTCATTTCCATCGGAGGAGGAAGTCAAGACAATTCTCCTTTTGTCCACTCGCTCGTCTTTCCGCCCAAGGAAAAGGAGGTGAGGATGTGGGTGGACGGCGGTGAGGAGCAGAGAGGAAGGGGGAGATGAAAAACAATGGAGACGGTGGAGATGGCCCGCTCCCAGAGTACGGAAGAAGCGCCCTTCTCTCCTTTGGGCTGTGCTATTAGCCGCTCGAGCTGGAGACACTGTCAGCAGATAACAAAAGCCCCCCCAAACCCAATGCCAAGTTCTTTATCTGTGTGCTCCTGCACGGGCAAGCTGATTATAGCCTTTCCCTCTAAAACCTTCTCTTTACTCCATATTGGGCGGTGTGCGCCTGCATATATATAAATGGGTTGGGTATGTGCGTGGTTCGGGGTGGGTGAGACCCCCGGGGTCGCTGTATCTTATGTCTATGAAAGATAATTAGACAATACGGCTGCTGGCTGAAAACAGAAGATGCTATTGTTTCAAGATCCCCCATCCCAACAGCTGTATGTGTCATTGGGAGCACAGTTCGAACGTTATGGCGGAGAAATGAGGACACGGGAAAAAGTGCATAACAAGAAATCGTGACCTCCTCTCCACAGGAGGTAGGCCTAATATAAAATTCAATTGTATTACTTTTTCTTTTTTAAAGGTGCGGAAGGTCCGCATTTTTCCGTGTCTGTTCCACAGACTTTCTTTTCCGTGTCATGTTTCACGTATTGGTTACTCAATTGTTTTTCCTATTTTTAAACCATTTTCATGTGGGTTTGGGTTAGGATATCACTTTAACTATTGGTTTATATTATTTTTTCCAGACTTTTAAACAATTGTCGCCTGACGTTAGGGTTAGAATTGGGTTTGGGCTAGGAAGTCATTTTATGTTACAGAAAGTCGTTCTAACCCCAAACCCACACGAAAATGGTAAGAAAATAGGGAAAACAATTAAGTAAACAATACGTGAAACTGACACGGAAAAATTAGCAAAATATTCTTGGACTATAACACAGAAATTTGTGAGATGAGGATGATTACGACCTTATTTGGAAGGGTCATGAATAATAATGTTGAGCTCTGCTCTGATTGGCTGTTTCACAGAGCAGCTCCTTCAGTAGCTCTGTGTGTTTGTGTAAACAGACCTTATATGTTTAAAGCCTGTATCAGATGAAGATACAGAACTTGAGGAATAACCAATTGTGATTGTTGCGGGAAAATATACTTGATCTTGCAGCACGTTTTCTTAAAAAATGCGATGGAATATGCGGCAATTTTATGCTATGAAATTGCGTGAACTTGCAAAAACTGTTTGCAGCTTTTTCAGTTTTTCATTGAAGTTCATGTCGCGTAATTACGTCACTTCCCAACATTTCCATGACAGCAGGGGACATGGCTGCCCATATGTGAAGTAAATGCAACATTTTTCAATTTTGTGCTAAGATATATATATGACTTATTGCTACGAAGATGTGGGGATTATGAAATCATGCATAGTTTGTGAGCAGATATCTGCGCGAAAGTGCGGCGTATTTAAAAAATGCAGCCCCTGCAAAAATATGCGGACTTTGGCTGATTATGCATTGAATCGTGCAATCTTATAATCACGTTTTTCTGGAGGGATCTGTTTTTGAGTGGAAAGTTTGTGTTTTTTAAGTATGAACCTGCAAACGTAACTGTAACGTCAAAACGGTAAACGTTAGCATATAGCATTAACTAGCATATAGCGCTAACTCAGCAGTCACAACTTTGTTTTTAGCATTGTAACAACATTGTACTTAATTTAATGTTGGGGGCGTACATCTTATCTGTAACATTACAGTCTGTGTTATTTTGAGATTGGTTTGTTTTCCAGCTGGCTTTTGCATGACATAAGAAGGAGGAATAAATCGTGTTTAAGGCTATTACCATGTACAGAACTCTTTTTATTCATCTATGCCCAGATAAATACAGTTTTGCACTCTGTGGCACCTTTAAATAAAGACGCACGTATGCTATGCAGTGCATCCAGAATGCTTGCATGACTGAATGTTATCTGGGGAGAAAATTCACGATTTGCTCTCTGCTGTAAACAAAACTGACCTTTATGTTGAATTTGTCTCAGAGCCCCAACCTTTCCCTCTAAAAAAAGAAAAAAACCCAGAGCACTCAAGCACTCGCAGCCAGTCCATCTCGCACACCGGTCTGTAGAGTGCAAGCGAATCAAAGCAGGCCAAAACTCATCCATATCTATGCCATACGAGCATCTCCTAAATAATGCAGCAGTCTTCCCACACCAGACAGATTTTGCTGCATCGGCGCTATTGTGAGTCAAGCGTCACACACACACACACACACACACACACATCACTGAACTTGCTTGCTTCCATCTTTTCCAGTTCTTTACTGATTTCCAATAAAAAAGATGGTAAATGAGTAAAGGAAGAGGATCAAATAAGATAGATGTTCGTAATTTTTAGTACTTTTTTATTCTGTTCTTTTCCGCTGGATCATTACCGTAGTAGCTACTAATCTTGCACTTTGTTTAATACACACTGCTTTATATTACACACCTTTACAGCCAAACTACAAATAATAACATGCTTAAAAAATGCAAATAGGTAGAAAGCCACTATTTGAGTGCATGATGCTTAATACAAAAAGCTCCTAAAACAAACTCGGAGAGCCAGAAATGCCACCGTATAACCCCACTCAATCTCAGGGCCAAGCAGTCCTCAGCACTAATGGGAGGCTTTGGGTGCAGGTCAAACTATCTGTCCCTCTAATGGAGCCAGCATAGACATCAAGAAGAGACTGCAGATTCACAAAGCTGTTTGTTAGGAGGTTTAGATTTGTGTGTGCGTGTATGTGTGTGTGTGTGTCTGAAGCAAAGCCAGCTGCCTTGATGCCAAATCAGTCATCGACTTAACAGACAGCAGTTTTTATATGAAGGCACCATAACATCATGTCCAATGATCTAGAAGCTTAAGTTGAAGTGAGCTTTAGACATAACGGACCGTATAATTAATGACTGCTTGGAAGTTTAATTGAAACAAATATAAATACAGACAAATATGAATTTACTTTCGTCAATTGATCCATCAAAAGCCACTTGTATTCTGTCCATCACCTGTCAGACCACATCCACAGATCTGTAGGATACCACGTGTTCCTCTCTGCTTGTGATATCCCACAAATCTCTGTTCTCCGCTTATAAAGCTGATGAAGGCATCTTGGTATCATGCTTTATGTTACATTTGTGTTTACTTAAAGGGATAGTTCACCCAAAAAATTGAATTTTGTCATCATTTTCTCATCCTCATGTATGAGTTGAAGATATTTTAATAAATGATGGTGAGCACACAGCTGATTGTACAGTAACCATTGACTTCCATAGTAGGAAAACAAATATGGAAGTATTGTATTAAATGATGAAGAAGATATTTTGATAAATGGTAAGCACACAGTTGATGGTACCCATTGAAATCCATCGTATTTGTTTTTCCTACTATGGAAGTCAATGGTTACACTCTGCTGTGGGTTTACCATCATTTCTCAAAATGTATTTTGTATTCATCAAAAAAAATTATGACAGGATTTGCATTTCGGGTAACTATCCATTTAACATGCTAACTGTTTATTCCTTTATACACTGGGCTGAATGGTACCCATTCAGAAAGTACAGTTTTGGACTGAAAGAGTTCATATGAGTACCTCTGATATCAATATTGATATCAAATGTACACATATTTGCACCAAATGGTACATCAGGGGTCTCCAACCTTTTTGTGACCAAGGGCTACCACAATGAAGGGCTTTATTTACTCAAATCATTTTTATTTTACTTGTTGATATGTATTATCATTGTTTAAAAGAAGCTAATATAAAAAAAACGCAATAAATAAATATTACAAATGAGGCTATTCATAGAATGTGCTTTGGCGGGCACCTTAAAGACTCTGTACCCGCGGGCACTATGTTGGAGACCACTGTGGTACATATTGGGACCCAGTGACAGCTATTTTGACACACTTTTTTAACAGAATCACTGAGAGAGTGTGTTAGAAGACTGTAATATATAATAAAAGTCATGAAATAATCAAATAAAGAAGCATTGTAAGTTATCTTTTGCTCTTTACAAGGCGACAAGACTTTGGATGAAAGAAGCAGAAGGCGAAGGTCTTATGATCTTAACATGTTTCCTTTGAACGCCGTCTTATGGGACGCGCCAACCCCAAGCCAAAGGTTTCAAAAACAGCGCAGAGATTACTTGGAATACCGATGGCACAGCGCAGCGGAATTCAGCAGGGAAACGGAGGGACATTCCGAGAAAGCAAATTAAGGCTGGAAAACAGAGGATGCAGAGCTTTGGTAAGGGCATGCACATGAATATCTGGCGCTGGGGGCTTCAAGCCTGTCATGTTCTGCTCTTCAGTCTCTGCTCTTTGCTTCCAGTTCTAAGCCTCGGCTCTGTCGGATACTCTGGAAGTATGTGTGTGTGTGTGTGTGTGTGTGTGCGAGAGAGACAGACATAGATGACAAACCAGGGGGATACCAAGAGATAAAGCGAATGTGTGTTCGCGCTTTTTCGGGTCTGCACTGGGTGAGGATGTAAGTGAGCTTATGTGTTTATGTGAACCAGGACATGTTTTCTCTCTCTATCCATCCATCTCTCTATCCATGTGCTGTTATTTGGAAAGGGAGCTGGTGAGTCAGATGTGAGCTGCTGGTGGTTGTTCAGAGTGTGCTGTGCTGCTTGTATAGATGTCAGGTGAGATGAGTGGCTCAGGCTGTCCGGGAGCCTCTCCGCTCCTCCCAAAACAGCTGCCACCAGTCTGTCAGAGAAACGCTCGGCTACATCCTATTCTTCCCTGTCTCCACCTCCCTCAGTCTTACACACCCACTTAATGATGAGAAAAACATCTCGGGGGTTCAGCCGGGGTCAGAAACTTGATTTACAGCTCGGTACTTTACACAAAGACAATTATTAAAGATTTAAAGAAAACTGCAAACATATACCCAAGATATACCCAACTAGGCAAAAGTTAATTGGAGAATTGCTTTATATCCATGTTACCGGGAAGGCATTTGTATATATAGTTTGTGTGACATGCCATGCATTTAGATACAACATTTCATTTTAATTACCGCCTCCATCCGTGTCAATAAGCCGGCCTCATTTATCAAAGAGACAGACAGAAAGCTCAGCTTAACCGTCAATACACATTTGTTTTTCATTCGTTTACTGAAGCGTCGACCGAAAGGGCTTTGCCTCACTCTCGGTTACGCCATGTTAATTGGGAAAAGAAACACTTTCGGATCTGAGAGGACTGGGGAATTTAAAGCCTTTATTTTGAGTTGAATCAAAGCCAGTGTTAAAAATACACTTAATAAATTAAATATTTGTTAAAAGGCGTGGAAACAACTGGCGCACTGTCCAAAAATAGGCCAGGCTTAAGTAGCTCTCACAGCTTTTGTTCCCGAACAACCTTTCAGTATAAAAAGTTCTCAAATTAACCATTTATACTCTCTTGAGCCAAAAGGTTTTGTGGATATCAAAAATCTCCAGACAAAGAATATTTAGATACACAAATAAACGTGCTACAAAAGTTTTCTTCACAGTGATGACATAGAAAAACTATTTTTGGTTCCTTAAAGAACCATTCGGACAAAGTTTCTTAAATTAACCATAATGTTATAGTCTAAATAATACAAAGAACCTTTAATGCAAAAGAAAATTAAAGATTCATGGAACCATACAACAAAAATGGTTCTTCTATGGCATCGTGTAGCACCTTTATTTTTAGGAGTGAACCTTAATTTTTGAAAGTGCAGAAAATAGCGCCGCCTTTGGTGCTGAACAGACATAGCAGAAGTGAGCACGGCACGAGATTGGGAGTTTAGAAAGAGTAAATGAGCTTCCAAACGTGATGCTGAAAAGACAACAACAACAGCAAAACAACGCCAGATTACATTGGGTTAGTCTCTCTGCTGGTTTGCAAATAATTCAAATTGCATGCTGTAGTACAGTGACGTTTCGGTTTGGGTTTTGTGTAAAGCCCTGCACGGTGTCACTGCAGTGTTGACAGTCTCCATCTGAAACAAAGAGGCAGCGCGCTGAGTGCAGCAAGCGACAGCCAGCGCTTCCACACTCGATATGTATCGGAATAACGTGAGATGCTCGCGGCCAATGCAAAAAGTACAGAATAATGAATAAATCAACACTGCGACGACAAGAGTAATCTTTAAGATCCCGCGCATTCCGGGCTCCCCAAAGACTGCATCGAGAAGCGTCGCACCTCTGCGCGCGCGCGTAACGGCAGCATTTATATTTATTTAATGCCGTTAAATTATTCTGTTTGAGACAGGAGATGCTTTGAGATCTTCCTGTTGGCACTGGCTGTGAAATTATTAAGAGGCGCTTGTGTTTTCGAGGCAGGAGACTGCGATCAGCGCATCTCTTATGCAGCGGACCCCTGGCTTTTAACACACTTTTAATACACAAACGCACACTGCGCTCGTATCGCTCATCGGAACCTCAGACGGGTGTTAGCCGATAGAGCCATTATCATGGTCACACCTGGGTCTCTCTTAAACTTTAAGTGACTGGTGTGCTCTTTTCAGTGCTCCATCTCACTAAAAGTGCCACTGGATGTCTCACGCCTCTTATGGAGAGTCAGTACGCACGCACATACATACAGTAATGCATCATTATAGCATTTGAAAGAAACGCACCCACTTGTTCTAGTGTACTAATTATGCTCTCTGTGCATATCATTAAAGTTAGCACACATGCATACTTTCTCGCGTAGCACTGTTTTGGGAGATCATTATATGTAAGTTACTGAGTTTGAGCACATCCAAACAGCTATTTAAAACTGTACATAAGCAATGCAGATTGAAAAATGCTTCAGTGCGCATTATATCAAATAAGTAGTATGTTGAATGCTTTTAAGTTTATTCACAAATTAGCCATGTTCGCATTTGGCGCAGTGCCACTCGCTCGCCGTTGCTAAAACACACCACAACGGTCTCTCTCTCGGACCTCAGCTCACAAATGAAATTATGACACACTTAATTTTAATGCGGCAACTTTGCCTACTTTAACGCAGAGCGAAGTGAACAATGGGTACGCGTTCGGTTACCTTATCTCACTGCGTTATGATGAAGTTGACGCATCGACTACTACAACACCACCAGTTGTTATCATCACAGCAGTTTTAAAAACCAGAAAACACTGTAAATGCGTTTGGCTTACCTGTTCCTAAAAGGCACAAGGCGATGTAAAACGCCAGCATCTTTTTACGAGTCTTCAACACTTGTCACTATCAGCAGTCCAGAAATAAAGTGTGCGCCCGAAAGCTTTCCAACGCTCCGACCGGGCTGGATGTGGGAGCTTTCGCTGGTCCTCGCCCACCTCTTGAATGGAGAAAATCGCAGAAAATAAAACCCTCAGCTTAAAGACAGCACTCGCATCCAAATACAATCAAAGCGTAAATGCCCAACGTCCGTGCGTCTCTCTTTAAAGTTTGCAACTTCACTGTTCACTTTATATTCCAGCACGAGTTGCAGTCGGTTTGCTTCAGTGTCCAGGTTTTGCATCAATCCGAGTTATTAGAGTACATCCTCTACTTTTGATTGTCACATTAAAAACATCAGCGTGTCGTCTCTTGGGTATGTAACGGAACGTCTTCCACGCGCACATAAACGCCTTCTCTTGCGCACTAGCTGTTCCCGTCGTACCGCTGCTCCGTTCAATCCTCTCTGTCTTGTTACGCGGAGGCAATGCGATGCTGTGATCAGCACAGACTGCCGTGCTCACTGGATGCGTTCGCGCAGAATAAAACAGGAGGCGCTTTCTTGCCTAGCTCGGAGTTTGAGAATGAAGTAATTCACAGTCCATAGGGACATCCGTTGGCCTACGCCCCCGGGTCTTGCGATTGGTTAAGGGAATAAAACTATAGGGGGTGACTAGCAGTTGGGTTAAAGCAAGCGGGCGTGTTTGCCCTTAAACAACAGGGGGTGCTTGGTTATCCGCGCCTTTGAATGTTTAAACTGCTGGGGAAAGTAAACACGTGTGTCGATTAAGACACAAAACACATATTAATACGGCTAGACTTTAGTGTTTACGACAGTAAACTGTAATGAAATTAATAGATATACTACAGTGTTTTTGTACCTTACCATAGTAAATGTGAGCCTATCTGTGAAATCCAGGCTAAAGTCTCATGATCTAATTTTGAGATCACTCACTGATTTCATCTTATTCAGTATTTATCAAAGTTATATTTCACATAATGTTTTTTTTTAACATTATGTGGGATGGTTTTATGTAGAAAACAACATTTACTACTAGTGTACATTAACAAAGTGTAGTAAATAAATACTATAGTAAATTACAGTAGTATTTTATGATGTGATCTATGGGTCAAATATGCATTTTCAAATGACTATTTTTTATTTGTTAGAGCTGATAAAGCTGAATATTCATGCGTAATCTTGTTAAAGCTAACGGTGCCGATACAAAAGGAACAAATAATGTAATAAATAAAACGCAATCCTATAATTGGTAGATTTGATTGATCAGATGACCAATCAATCACACATCATCCCCGCCCTAAACTTGATTATTTTTGCTTTCTCAATTCATCGGCAGGTTGTTTGTGAATGGATGATTCACTTGTCACGTTAATAACTGAGGTAAAGGTACTCATTTTACTTATCACCCTAGATATAGATCGCGCACGGATGACATATAGCGTCCAAACATCTCGGAGGTGTTCACGAAACGAAGTCTTTGTAATTTTCCACGCAAAGAAAACACGCGAGGCTTTGGAAATCAAAAAGCAAAGAGACGAGGACTATAAAACGAACGAGTGGCTTGTGGTAAGATTTATAGCAGGTGAGGGGATCAAATGTGAGACTGGGGCTCGCAAACACATGCTGATGAGAGAAACAGCTCACTGAAGGCGCACGTGATGGGGTTCCTAGAAGTTAAAAGAGACGGGGTGGAGTAAAAGGGGCAAACAGATGATCTCCAAACAACGTGCGCTCACACCTGCTGCGCGTGCAGTGTAAACATCAACAAGTAACGCGCGAAGTTTACCGAGTCCTGACAGGGTGTAAGCCAGACGTGTAAATTAACAGCTCCTTTACTTATTAGTTGAACATCCCCGAGGCTGACGTTTCTACTTAGCAAGTCAACTTTGCGACTTTATGGGCAAATGCTAGAGGGAAGCCAACACTAAAGTGACAAATTGCAATTCAAAAGGTCTCCAAAAGGAAGTCAATTCCCATAGACCCCCCATCTTAAAGTGCCCAACTTTACAGGGGAAACATTTTTACAGTTTGGTTTACCAAAAAATAGTTTTTGGTCTATATAGCTAATCTGGCCCTTCATAACAACTGTAAGGGGGTGATTTTTTTGTCATCTTTTTAAATTATATTAAAGGCGAGGTGCATGATCTCTGAAAGCCAATGTTGACATTTGAAATCACCTAAACAAACATGCCCCTATCCCAATAGAATCTTGACCCTCTTTTTATAGACCCGCCCCACACATACGCAACCCAGGCAACGATGTCGGTTAGTAGACACGCCCCTTACTGCTGATTGGCTACAAGTGTGTTGTGTTACAAAGCGTTTCTCAAAAATCGTGCACCCGCCTTTAAGCCTTAAAATTCTGCATAATTAAAACTGCCACTGCTGTCACTACCGTCAAGCTAGGCGGGTGTGGTTTTAGCAACCAGTCACTTCAGCTTCAACTATGTACCGCCTCTTTACCCATTTTCAAATATCTGCCAGTAATGCGCGGTGATGCAATGCCAACTATTGGCTTTAAAAAAGCTGAATTCGGACGTAGGCTACTACATTCGCCATGTTGAAACATCACGTGACATTGTCATAACTACAAGTTAGTAGTTTAATGGAATGACATTAAAGTAGCGCAATTTAACTATAAGGGACAGCTGTTTAATATATGTATTTGCATTTGAGTAGAGCTGTGTTACCGCTTTTAGACATTTTTGAATAAAACAACGCCCCTCCGTCGTTTTCTTCGTTGAATAACTCCTCTCCCATGGGCTCATGGGATAGCAAAGTGTCCATCGAATGAACACTTCGGGATCTTGCCGGAAGTAGTAGGTCATCTGGGTACTTTACGTCTACTGCTTTTGGAATACTATGAATTCGGGCATATTACTCGCCTTGCCTACTGCTTAACGCTTATATATAGTATGGAAGTAGGCGGTTTCGGACGCAGCCAATGAGTTTTTCCCATAGAGCTCCTGCAGTTGATGTCAAACTCTGTAACATTTGGCAGGCAACTGTAGAGCTCTGTAGCATTGGTATCGATAGTGATTAAACAATAATTTTATATCAAAAGGCAATACAGGGATCTGTTATGTTTCATCTATTAAGATTTGGATGTACATATCTATATCTTTTGAATTAAAGAGTGCACCGAACTCAATTGCCATGAAACTCCTGGTGCCATTCATTTCGTATTCACTCCTGGCTGGTCTTGCCTTCCAGTATGGTGGCGTAAACAGAATGGGTCACGTGACATATTCTATAGACTTTTGGATTATCGCAAAAATAAGCTTTGTGTTTAACAAAAGTTTATGACGCTTACACGTTTTGTCCAACAAGATAATCCTCACGGATAAACACAACTTGTATGAATTTTAAAGTCTACATGTTTTTATTTATCTGTGAAGATTATCTTGTTGAGCTTAACTTTTGCGATAATCCAAAAGTCTATGGAAAATAAATGGTCTTTTTGGCGAGCGAACCAATGTCCCGCTAACTTCCAGGTTGGCCTACAAAAATACGCCATCCATGCGGCACTCTATATCTGCCCTGCACTTAATTTATTTCATGACGTCACATTAAGGGTGCTTAAACCCTCCCCAGGCGCCCACGGGCGTGTAAATTATTTATCTACGCGAACTAAGGATTTTTCGTCTGTAGATGTATTAATAATAAATACTGTTTGATATTTACTAAACTGCTCTGTGTTGAAGACAAAGCGTGCGACAGTTAAGACATCGCTTGCATGGTAATCGTAGAGAAACTCATAAATAAGGTATGAGGTGAAGTTGTATGGAAATGTGACTCGGCAGGAAATGAGAATATTTTAACAAAATATTATCTCGGTCCCATTTGACCCGGGGTCAATTAGAAAAAGAAATGTCAGTTGTCGACGAGGAGGAAAGGATGAAATTAACATTGATGCATAACCCCGCACCCGTCTCATTTGCAAGGCTGATGCAAAGCTGAATTGAAACGAATATATTGTCTTGAGATTGCGGTTTAATTTGACGAGCCGCAGAAAAATCGATTCAGATCTCGGTCCGACAGACAACAAACACGGCCTCCTACCTGGATGTCGTTTTTTAGACAAACTAAAATTTGTTTTCTTCCACGGAGAACATTGTCTCGCTGATGTGTGCACACTGCGTTGTTTCACAAAGGTTAAAATGTCTTTTTGTCAGTCGTAAGATTGTATTCTTCACATCATTTAAGTAAATATTGTATCACTTAAAGGTCAGCTTTCCTTCTAAATGTATAAATCAGAGCTGGTTTATGTCCACCCAAATGTCTTTTTAACTAAATGTCACAGCATATATGATATTAATAGTCTCTCTTCAGTTTCAGAGGTCTCATTTGATCAACTGATATGAATCTTCAGTGAAACCATGTTGTATTTAAAATATTTTTATACTTGCTCATGGCTTATTTTGAATACCTTTGTAATTATTTAATTAATTTGCATATCATTTTTGACTTTCATAATTAAAAATATCAACCGTTCACAGTTTATTGCCAAGCGGACATCTGCTTGCCATGGTCAAAGTTCTCCTCACTTTACATCAAGCATATGGAGGCATTACAACGGCTCTTACTGTAATTGTGTTGTTGAGTACAGCCTTCATCGGTGTCAACCGTAACTCTTAAGTACATCTACATAGCAATAACTCTTTCTAGCCCACCTGTGCCAGACGTTTAATGCATTTCACCTGTTATGTGTCTAACATATGGTTTAGATGGATGCATGCTTGCATTGCATAGGACCTCCACATACCAGTTTGCAAAGCGGTCAACAGCATGTCCCCCATGTCAATATCAAAACACAAGTTGGGCCATTATTGAAAGCAGAACTGGTTGAAAGAAAAGCTCCTCAGGGGAAGTTCGGGAGGTATGTGGTTTCTGAGGGGTCAAGGGTACGGGCTTTTTGCTGGGCCACCGGCTGCTTAAGAAGGTTGTGTTACGGAAACATGACTGTGATAAACGTTGTTGCTTTTAAGGTGATGTGCCTCTGTAGTTACAGGAAATATTGTGTGCCATTGTGATATAGTATCATCAGTCTGTATATATATATATATATATATATATATATATATATATATATATATATATATATATATATATATATATATATATATATATGACCCATTGTGTTTTGTTAGTTGCAATTACGTAAGTTTTGGTACTAGTAAAAGTTTTGATACACTACTGAAATACATTGATAGCTCACAGTCTTTACTATTATGTATTTTTATGTTTTTTAAGAATATGGTTTAGTCTGGACTGATCAATACATCTGTCTCTACTTTTGTCCTTTCAGTTGATAGCGATTGAAGTTGTTTGGAGGATCTCTGCGAAACCTGTGTTTCGATTTATATTCTTCTTTCCAGAACACTCCACAGTAAATACATGTTGATCGTAAGTGGGCGAGTAGCTAAGATTAAAAAACACAAATGCTTCAATCAAACCGCTTTAATGGCAAATGCACATCTGCATGAGGGGGGATGAAATAACCAGGTAGCTGCACGGCATAACAGAAGTGTATCGAGGCCAAGGTTCAGATGGTGGCCACTGTGTTTTTAAAAGTCAAATCATTTTAATTTGTGTCGCACGTCCTACAATACACATCGTTTAAAAGCAGCTTTGCAGAAAATTGTGCCTTAATTGTCTTAGTGTCCCCCGTCGAGCAGTTTAGCTGACTTAATGTCTTAATGTTTTCGTCTTTAGGCCCCCGGTGAGCTCGCCAAGGGTGATTGTGGTAAGGAATGAAAACGGCATGTTAGTAGTGAAGGAGAAAATATGTTGCGGGAAGCATGGCAACAATCAGCCCACAGTTGATATTTATTGACAAAATTCACACAGGTGCACTTTGGTTCATCAAAAGCAACAGGTTTCAATTTCATTAACTAATGCTTGTTTTTTATCATTTCGAAATTAAATTTGACTTGTGCTTGTTTCAGCAAAATGTCTCGGCATCATGTTGTTAGATAGATCAATAGTTGTTAGAGTATAGATATGTGATTGCTAAGGTGATTTTGGCATTTTTGTATGTTGCTTTTCAGTTGCTTGGGAATTTTTATATGGTGTTCTGTATATTGCTTATTATCCCAAGCACACGTCTTAAAGGGACACTCCACTGTTTTTGAAAGTAGGCTCATTTTCCAGCTTCCCTAGAGTTAAACATTTGATATTTACCGTTTTGGAATCCATTAAGCTGATCTCCGGGTCTGGCACTAGCACTTTCAGCATAGCTTAGCACAATCCATTGAATCTGATTAGACCATTAGCATCGCACCTAAAAAAATAAACAAAGAGTTTCAATATTTTTCCTATTTAAAACTTGACTCTTCTGTAGTTACATTATGTACTAAGACCGACGGAAAATGTAAAGTTGCAGTTTTCTAGGCCGATATGGCTAGGAACTATACTCTCATTCAGGCGTAATAATCAAGGAGTTGCTGATGTAACATGGCTGCAGCAGGCGTAGTCATATTACGCACTGCCCCGAAATAGTCCCCTTGGCTACTTTCAATAGCAGGGGACTATTTTCAGGCGCTGTGTAATATCACTACACCTGGAGTGTCCCTTTAAATGTGAAGCTAAAGCTTTGTGGGGGCACAGTGGCTCAGTGTGTTACACTGGTGCCTCACAGCAAGATAGTCCCCGGTTCGAGCCCTGGCTAGGTCAGGTGGCCTTTTCTTTGTTTGCATATTCTTCCTGTGTCCGTGTGGGTTTACTCCTGGATCTCCGGTTTCTTCCCAAAGGCCAAAAACATGCAGGTTAGGTGAATTGGAGATGCCAAATTGCTCCTCCCTGACATGTGTGAGGATCAACATGTGTATAGATTAACCAGTTCTTGTCATGAATATAGCCCTAGAAGCTGGAATGGCATTAAGAACAAACAAACAAACAAACCAAACATTTCAGCCCCCCTGGTGGCTACCTGCAGAATAGGTCATGTAAATGAACGGGACTTGAGGCCTAGTCCACACGGACCCAGGTATTTTTATAACTGTGACTTTTTTTACGCGGTTCGGCCATTAGTCCACACGAAAACATAGTATTAGGGGACTAAACCGAAAATTTTTTGAAAACCCCTGCCCAGGGTGAGGATTTTGAGAAACGCCTGTTGCAGTGTTGTTGTGTAGACAGTAAAACCAGGGTTTTTGCCTTGCAACATAATTTTTGTTAGGCTTCTGATTGGCCAATGTGGCTTTACGATTTGGGTTATACTGCGCTTGACAGCGCTTGATAGCGTGTTTTTGCATTTTCATGAGGACGGAGATTTATTTTAAACCGAGCATGTGTGGACGGGATTTTTTGGAGGAAATTCCTGTGTCCATGTGGACTAGGCCTGAAAGCAAACCTAAAAATCAAGTTACACTTCAAGTAATTTTGCTTGAAAGTAGTTACTGTTGCTTTAATTCGTATCACACTAATGTACTTTGAAGTGTTCGTTTTTCTAATAAGATTGGTTCTAGTTAGTTATTCGATGCTATTAAAAAGGAGTGTGGTGATATGATTTGTGTGATTGATGATTTGTGAGTTCTGTGATTGAGTCAAACCTGAATTTTGGTGGGACTTTGATTCCACGGCTACACTTCCTTGGTGCATATGCCACTGGCCATTTTTGGGAGATTTCAGCTTATTTTTTTCTATGGAGATGTACCGTCTATCTTTTTTACAGTCTAGGATCCAAAATGAAATGAGCCCACTGCCAAATCTCTGTGATGTTGTATTTTTAGCCTGTTTTATTGTCTGCCACTTTAAAATCTGGCAAAAGCTGTGGTCACAAACAACAATAATGGCTTGCTCTTCTCAACAGGCTGCACAATTTGAGGAGTCACGCCTACAGTATATTTTAAACTGTGCATGCTTGTTTTATCAGATCCCTACATCATGTAACGTATCAAACCGTCATCTAAGGCAACTGAAATTTCACACTGCCAGGTCTGATTTGTATGACGTGAATGATTTTGGCTTGGTTATAAAAATTTGTTCCACAAAATTTTGGCCTATTTGCACTTGACTGAAAGTTGATCTTTATCATCATGTCTACTCAGTGCTTTGTAGTTTAAAATGCATACTCTTATCTAATTAGGTGCCATGATTCTGCATAGATCATTCCTACCATGTTTTTAAAAATTGTATTATAACTTTTATAGATCACCAGTATCTTTTTGTACCCACACAGTGTAAGAGAGAGTGAGAGATTGTCAAAGAGAAAAGAGATGACCTGTACCAGCTGTTTGGTCCAGGACTGGCGTCATTGACAGAGCAAAACTTTGACTCTCACCGCCGTGTTGACCTAATCCCTGAGCGAGCTCTCCCAGATGGGCCGACAGATTTAGATCAGCCATCCTGACCAGGTTTGAAAGTAGTCTTATCAGTGAAGAGCCACAAAAATAATAATCGCAGTTTTAGTTGGAAATTGCAGGCTGAAATGATTTCTGAGATCTTCCGTCTATGATGAACCAGGTGAATTATGGGAAGTTGGTCCTTTTAAGATGAGTAAAATTAAATGAATGTCGTCCTTTATTATTTTCTGTTTCTTTAAGTGTACTCTCGTTGTCAGCTAATCCTTAATTTATCTCAACAAATTAATTTAGCTTGTATTAAATCTCTTGAACACAGCCTAGCTCTGATTTAATTTATTAACATTTAAATATTTAATATTTGTTTTGGCTTGCTTTTTGTGTTTATAGTGCTTGAATGATTACTTGCCTCTGCATTTACCAAATGTTTTACACAGAATTTAATTCATTTTTGTTCATTTGCTCTCAAATGTACAGTATATGCTGTCATTTGTTTTCCGTTTAGATGGCCTTCAAGCTTTAAAAATGACAAAAACACTATAAAAGCCCCAGAAACAAACAAATGACAAAATGTAAGCAGTTTGCCAAATATTTTCACTGCTGCAATAACTCTTGCATCAAATATTTTGCAGGTTAGACTTAAATGACATTGTGTCATTGATTTACATGCCGTTTTACAGAACATCAGTGTCAAACACGGCCATATCTGACACACACACACACACACACACACACACACACACACACACACACACACACACACACACAACACACACACACACACACACACACACACACACACACACAAGTTTTGACTTGTGATAAGTTGACTTACAGTAGTTGAACTAAGTTAAAGTAACATAAAAATGTATTATGATGATTATTATTATTATTATATATTACAAATATATAATAATAATAATTATTATTATTATTATTATTATTATTATAACAGACAGTCTTTTACCAAGTTGATTAAAAACCGCAAAAAATATTAGTTCTGTTTCCACTACTGCAAGTAGTGTTATTGCAAAATATTTCAATGAGCGGCCATAACACCTGTTCGTTCAAAAGCCGATCCTGTTGAGAGTGACTTGCGTCAGGCTTTTGGTTTCACAGCAGGGTATTTGCTGTAGTAATTGAGAATGCTGGAGGGCACAGCAGTAGCATCCACATCTGGGAATTCCCAACCTGCCTCATGGCTTCTTAATTACCTAACCAAACATGGACAAAAAGCGGTATAGATAAACCTTAAAAGAAATTTGCGGTTAATATACTTTCTAATTATTGTGTTTGTCCTGAGGAACACGGCTAAATATTGTTATTATATTTTATAGATGACTCTTCAAGTTGTTTGCTGTATTTTTGGTTTGGTTTCTTATGCATGAAGTGAAAACATTATTATGTTTCCTTAAACTAGAACCGAACCATGGCATGGCACGACAGCTTGAGGCAAGCTAAATTAAAAGAGGTGCAGCCTGAAGTCATTATGTTTTTTCACGCCACTGACCAATCGGCTGTAAGGTCAGTGATACTGTTATTTCCAAGAGAAACACAGTTGGATAACAATGTATGTGGAATAATCATCACACATAACTGAGGCATTACCCTTAGATCCTAATATGTTGCATTAGGTGCAGATATGTATACATTTTGAGGTATGTCATTGTAGGCCTTTTAGAAGGCCCTGGTGACGCCAACTGCTGAAGGCGCCTGCACTGCTCGTTCTGAAGGCCCTGGCAGATTTAATTAAAGATAAGGTGTAAATCTGACAAATAAACAGAGGTAAGTTGTTCTTTATTAATAACATGTTTTCAAAATACCCCTAACTATCCCATGCAGTACATACCCAAAAGCAAAATGTGCAGATGTCTTAAAAAGTGTTGTGTTTTCCTTGTGTTTTCTAATGCTCAAAGGTGTTTCTAAGCAGCCACTGAGTCTGTTGTAACCTCTGGGTTTTAGGGCTTTTGCCCCTGGCTCTCTGATTGAGGAATAAGCACAGCAGTGACATTGTTTCCCATGTACGGTCATTGCAAACATAGTGGGGCCATGGCAAGCTGACACTCATAGGAATGGGGCTTGACTTGCTGCTTGTTTTGTGCCACGGTGTTTCACTGTTCACGCCCGCTGAAAAATAAATACTCTGGGCTCGGGGGCTATAAATAATGGATGACTTGTCCACTGTCACTTTTAATCTTGCGTCTAACCATGGCCTGGCCATTATTAGGGTCTCTCTCTACATCTCTCGGTTCCATTCTTTTAACCGCTGTTCTGCTCAGCTTAACCGTAAGACTCTCCAGGATTGCCACAGGAATCAATGACTTTCATTGCAAAATAAAAGATTTTCTTGGATATTAGTTCTTGCTCCCTAACTCTACAGACCGTGGCACACAGCCAAAACATCAAATCATCCTAAGAAACAAAGATACAGCAGAAAGATGGGGTGGGTGGCCAGACGTGTGGACTAAGGTAAACATTTTCATCTGCCACAATCCCAATCTTGCCTTTGATAGGTGCTGTACGAGTGCTCGAGGGGCCGTGACTCACAGCCCGACCCCATCAAGCTCAACCAGTCGCCTCGCTGCAGCCCCTCCATGTGATGTCCATGGAACCCTGTCATGTTAAACATTGAGCAGGCCTGATGAAAATCTGTCCTGGGGACAAGCAGTGAGAGGATGGAATGAAAGAGAGTGCAAAAGTCCCGCCTGTTCGACAGGCGAAATCATGGATTATTCACATTCGCAGCTGCGATAAGGAGAAAAATTGATGAAGAACAGCTGGTTGGAGCGCAACGTGTTGAGGGCTTGAAGATGCTCCACCTTTGAAACAGCTGCAAAGCTACAAAAGAATCCTGCAGTTTTCTGCACCCTGAAAAACGAAATCGTTAAAAACAAACATCCAACTCTAAACTCTAAAAAAAGGCAAGCTTGTGGTCTCAGTTCCCCTTTCTCTTTTGGTTATAATCCTTTAAATAGTAGATTGTGTTGCTTCGCCGTAGATTGTGAATAGAAATAGGTGAATCATTTGCCGAAAACGAGCAACACAAGTAGAGTTGTAAAAGTAGAGGGTCCACACATACAATAGGCTGCTTTCGAAATCGCATACTGTGACAGTGTACCTACTCATCGACCGTTAAAACAGTAGGCACTATGTCGTACTAGGCACTACATCCGCCTTGTTGATACATCACGTGGCATACGTCATTATAAAAAGAAGTTAGTCTTTAAGTGGAAGGACAATAAACTACCACAAGGGACAGCTGTTTAATATATGTATTTGCATTTGAATAGAGCTGTGGTACCACTTTTGGACATTTTTGAATATAACAATGCCCCTCTGTCTACTTCTTCATTGGATGACTCCTCTCATGGGATAGTAAAGGGTCCATCGTATGAGCACTTTGGGATCTTGCTGGAAGTAGTAGGACATCTGGGTACTTCTCCTGTTTTTGGAATACTATGAATTCGGACATACTACTTACCTCGCCTACTGCTTTTCTCTTACCATATAGTATGGGAGTATGCGGTTTTGGATGCAGCCATAGTCTTCAAGTTTTGGCACAGGTAGCCAACCAACTGTTTTTAGCAGCCTGAGTCATTCTAGATGTGTGAAGGGATTTGGGTTGACATGATGTTGGTTAGATACAGAGAAAAAGAGACACGGTCGAGGCTGGGGTGGGGGGTTACGGGTGAATTGTTTTTATACCGGGGTCTCATGTTGCTGCTGTGAATTTTTCATCAGTCTCCTAAATTAAAAATGTGAGCGGCCATCTCTTATTTGTCAGGCTGGCCCAGCACATAAGGTGGATTTGACAGGGGGTTTACACGAGGCCTTAAGAGCTCCGGAGCCAAAGCCTCACTAAAGAGCACAAAAAGAAAGCTACAGAGCGAAAGTGTGATATTGGATATTTAGGTGCTCAGGGAAGACCGAAGTAGTCTGAGCTTACCAGCAGTCTTGGTAGATGTCATTCACAGTGATCTCAACAGCTTACGTGTACGGTATTTGAAACCCAGTTTAAGTCAGTACATATAGACAACATGTGGGCATTCACAGCTTACCTTTAGAAAAGGCAAATGCTGACAATTTTAACCCATGCACCTTCTTGATACTTGTACTGTATATCTAAAGCTGCAACCTTAATTTTTATTCAATTTTAGTTTTTAGACTTTATTGTCAGGTTTTTGCATGCAATTTTGTTGGTATGGCTTCAGTCTGCTCTCGTTTGGCTTTGTGTCGGCTTGCATTTTCTCTGGAGAAGGCAATGGCCGTCTGTTTCGGGGACTGGAAAACGATACAAACATAAACACTGGCCAAGCAATGGTTCCCCTCGGCAGCGCAGCAAACATACGGCAACAGGTGATGTGCCAGATCTCAGAGTATCGACACTATTTGAAAGCGCACACATGCACAAACATACGATCTCAGTGGATGGCTGCAATTCATCTGCCAAACGTGGGGGCGTTTGGCAACAATACTCTCCTCTGTGAGACAGAGAAAAGAGAGGTAGGTCCAAAGAAGAAAACGAAAGTTTTTGTTTCATCACCTGTTTCAAAAGGTCAAGGGACACTTTTTTTACTGCTAGCAACCGTGTGTTGCTAAATGTACTGGCGTCAGACCTTGCGGTAATGCTGAGGTCCTCTAGCAAACTCTTTTGAAGATGGGTTTGCAATTTAGAAAACACCATATGTTGCATTTTAAGTTGTTTTTCCTTAAGGAAGTTTTTAAGGGGGCAGGAAGTCGCTTGAATCTTTCACAAAGCGGACAGGGGTTAACATGATAATGGCATTACGAAATGGCCTACGTGTATTAACGCACATCTGGAACGAATGGGGGTGAGCTTGAAGTTCATTTAAACTTGGTTTCAAGGCAAAGGAAGACGGCCTGTTGACATTTTTGCCAGAGGAAGCTGAAATTACAAGAAAATTTCAGGATGACACTACGATTGTTTTCTTTTGCTTCAACCAGGAAGACTTCCATCTCTGTTGCTTGACCCCTTGTAGTATGGCAGTTTTAAGGGAGGAAGAACCAGGGCAAGGGTGGAGATGTTGCATTGTTCCTCATCTGGAAGAAAGACACAATTTCTCCCATGTTTAATTTTTGGTTTAAAAGCCTTGAATGTTGACTCTAGATCTTGAGACTTTGCTAATGAAAAGTGGCACATTTTGCAAAAACTTTTGAAAATGTTTCAGGCCCTCAGGAGGGGTGCAGGGAATCACACCGAACTTTCGGCAAACGCCCTCAGATTCTTCTGTGGATGCTATTTCTTGCCTTGTTATCAAGACGCTAATAATAGACAGGCTGTCTGTTTCTTCCCTTGGTGTGTTTCCTTTAAGGATATCCTGATCAGATTCCTTTTTCACCCTCACAGGCGGATCTCATCATTTACACCCCCCCTCTCCTTTCTCCCTACTCTCATCTGTCAGCCTTTTAAATATAAGCCTCTAGGTTCAGCACTATGTTTGTTTGGAGAATCTGATAGGAACAGAACACTCTCTCTTTCTCTCTCTCTCTTTCTCTCTCTCGCCCGCCTTGTAGCCATGAGCCGTCATCACCTCCAGTGGCTGTAGTTGTGGCCTTATTTTCCGCCGGGATGCGCTCCAGTTACGGTGCACTTTTAATTATACTCAACGCCACCGAGGTACGTCACATGCCGTCTGTGAGACAGCCCTCAAAGATGGGGCTCACCCCGATGGTTGCCAGGCTGCTTCATCTCTTCAAACCAGCTCCAAAACATGCCGGAGAAATTCAGCCTGCAGTGTCAATATTGGTACTCTGGTGCGTTTGGCAAAGGCCCTGGCTCGTCTCTTGCGACTCAACAGTCCTGTAGGCTGTGTGCATTGTTGTTCTATTAGCCAAAGCAGCACAGGTAACAGGCGGCTACAAATGTTCTGCATTATGTATGTTGGATAGGAATTGTTTTCCCAAAAAAGAAACTGTTGGCATTTGCTAACCCCCATATAGTTTGGACTTATTTTCTCCTTTGAAATCCAAAAATGAATAGTCTATGGATCTTTTTCTTAAAAATATACTTTACTAAGCGCCATACAAATGCTGGATTATTTTTTAGTAACCCAACGTTGGGTCAATGAGGGATGATTCTAGCATTTTGGGTTATAATTTAACCTTTGCGAGTTTTTTCAACCCAAAATTCTGGGTTGCTTTTAAACCCATTGTTGAGTCAAATATTAACCATTTTTGGTTTAATTTAACCCAACGGGTTGGGTTCATCTCTTTTGACCCAATGTTGGATTGAAAATTATCCAGCATTTTTTAGTGTTGTTCCAAGTTATACAATTGCTTTGTGGAGATAGATTTGCTGATAACCCCCCCCCCCCACACACACACACACACTTTAAATTAATTGGGTCTTGCATTGCATTGCACTTAATTTAATTTAATAGTGATGCCTGACATTATTGTTCCTGTAGCTAAGTTGGAAGAGGTCAGGGGTTCGATTCCCAGTCTACATGCATAGTAATGTATAACTTAAAGTTGCTTTAGATAAAGCATCTGTAAAATGCATACTTGTCCTGATTTAATGGAAGTGCATGTTTTTTTACATCATAAATATTTTAATATTTACATGTCCTAAGCTGGATAATGTAGTGCATGAGTTAGAATTGTTTTACTGCATCATAAGTTGCTTTATTTTTTCGTATTAAACAGATGCTTGGACGTTCTGCCTATCTGGTATCTACATGTTTCATGGAAGAAATATGATCATGCGGTGTTAAAACGACATGGGGGTGAGTAAACGATGACAGAATTTCATTTTTGAATGAACTATTCTTTAGAAAAGCATGTACAAATTAAACAATTTGACAATGGGCTCGCACAGAGAGGTAAGATAGATCGTAAAGGTTGATAAATGCTCCCATGAAAACTTGCTGACGGGAATAACTGAACATTGACCACTTGCATTAGAAATTTGATTTATATCAGCGGCAGCCGTTCTAAGGGAAAAGGCTTCTGGGATATGAAATGTTTCACGAAATGCTTAAAAAAAAGTCTGAAAGACTTTTGCTACGTCTGCCAATATGTGATATGTAACTCCCTTTAAACCAGAAGAGATCCATTTCAGAAAGCGCTCCTTGTCAGAGGAAGCGGGAAAAAAAATAAATTAGCTTTATTGTTTCTTATCATTGCACAAGATTGTGTTTCTACATTTTAAATCACAGCCCTTCATACCCTTTCGTAATGACTTTGAAAAATCAGCCACTTTGTAATGACCTGTGCTTGAAAAACTCTTAACTATTGTTCCAGGCACAGTTGTAACAAATGACCTTTGCTGCAGTAATGAGTGCGTTCACGTGTCATGACTGTGTGTGTCTCCCAAGCGCTCACGTTTCGGGCCCCAAACACACTAATTATTGCATACCAGCAGTTTGGTCCAGAGGTTTTCCTGTGTCGACAGCTCATTTGATTCATTAGTAAGCTCCCTGTACGGTTTCACTAGAGGAACCAGAGGAGGAGAAGGAAAAAGTGGGCGAGTGACCAGAATGGGGGGAGAGAGAAGGGAGAATGTAGACCTTGAATAGAAAAAGATGGAGGAATGACTTTGGTGGTTTTCTCTCATCGCTTCCCCAAAAAAGAATAAAGATGATTGATTGGCTAGGCTGAGAGATGACATGCCTCAGTCACATAGGAAAGCTGTTAACTTGATATGCACAATAAAATTCAATCCTGTTGTGTAGAGAACACCCAGCTTTACTAAGCCGGACGTAATGGCATGCTGATCGGCCGAAAGATACCAGAAAGGACCCTCAGGGCTAAAAGGGGGAAAGGGGGGTGGAGTAACCAGGAAATAGAATGGATATGGTCAGAGTTAATGGCTTCTTGAAGGAATAGTTCACCCAAAAATACAAATTAGCCCTACCCTTAAGCCATTTATGACTTTTTTATTTCAGCCAAACACAGTCTGAGTTATATTAAATAGTATCCTGACTCTTTTAGCTTTATAATAGCATTGGATCATTTTTAAAGCTCCAAAAACGAATCCATATGGTTAATAAATGATCAGTCCACTTTTATAAGAACATTTCCTGATAATTTACTTTCTTTCTTCAGTTGAAAATATTTTTTTGTGTGAAAAACATTCCTGGGTTTCTCCATATAGTGGATTTCAACGGTTTGAAGGTCCAAATTTCAGTTTCAATGCTCTTAAATGATCCCAACCGAGGCATAGGTAAGGGTCTTACACAGCGTTCCAAATTATTATGCACATGCCATTTTTGTGTAAGTTTACGAATGTAATTTTACCCTCAACAGTTATATGACAGTGTGGATGTTATTATTTTTAAATGAATTAAAAATGTCAAAAGATACTTTAATACTTTGAAAAATATACAAAATATGCTGTTCCAAATTATTAAGCAAGTTGTAGTTCTTATGCAAAATGGGTATGAAAAAATTATTTTTAAAGACAGAAAAGTCCCAAAAAAAGCAAATGATTTCCTATAACAATTTATATTTGGTAGACCTAAAAAAAATAATTGAACCATTATAAAATTATTGAGTGATTTACAGTACAGAAAGATTTCACTTTATAAAGGTTTAAATTTTTTTTTGGAAAATATTAGAAAAATGCAGCAATAAAAGCCACAGTTAAGAAGCAAACATGTATTTAAATCTGCTGGTGTCTCTGGAATCCCAAGAACCTCTTTAATATGGGATCCTTCAATGCATAAAGCTGGATTTCTACCTCTCTCCCAAACCAAAACTTGCAAAAATGAAACATTTGCTGTGAGAATACATGAAGACTATTTTCACACTGTTTTATTCATTAACATGCCATAATACACTGAATAATGTAGATGAATGTCATTCTGGATTGTTGGTGAATAGCCACTATATTCAAGCAAGCCTGGCAGAGTAATGATTTGGGCTGGAATATTGGGAAGTAAGATGGTAGGGCCCCTTTAAGCCGAAAGTATACTAGGGACTTCCGCGTATGCACGCCGTCCGCATGACGTCATTTTCGTCATCAGGAGGGTCCGCGTGCACCCCCCTAATTTGAGACCGCGCGGACAGTGCGCGTACAGTCCGCGTACAACAGCGCATGCGCGTGAAAATATTTAGACAGGACACTCCACTATTAACAATTATACAAAGGAAATAGACAGCATTTGCACACACACTATCGTTTTTCTTCTTTAACTTTTACTTCTTCCAAGAACAGAAAGCTCTGGAGCATGTTTGTTACCATAATCTTTGATTCCTGTTCTTTGTTGTTTGCCAAACTGTGTTTGCAATGGTGGATCGGTTACATTTCTTCACCTATCCTAATGTTTTAATGTACTGTAAATGTTACCAAATCAGTGCTGCCCTGACGGCCTGGTCAGGTAATAATTTGAATAAGAAATCATTTTTATTGCGTATGTGTCGAACGCGGCCATCCGCGTGTAGCCGCGGGGAGTATACTCGAAAAGCTGCGCGGACGCGGAAGCGGAAAAAAGGTATACCCCGGCCTTTAGGGTCCCGTCATGGGATAAAAAGGTCATCTAGAAGATATGTAGAGTTCCTAAAAGATGGTTTTTCACAATGAGATATAAAGGGAATCATGTCTTCTGAAATAAATTTACTTTCATTGAGGATAATACACCATCCCATACTGCAAAAGCATCACTGACTATTTAAATCCATATGGGCACAAAATAAGAAAGAAATTAAGGTGTAACCCCCATCATCCTCTGACCTTAGTCCTATTTAAGAGCCTGTTTAGCATCATAATATGAAAGATCTGTGAGGTGGACAGCACTATAATTCAAAACATCAACTTAGGGATGCAATAGCGTATTCAAGTCAAATAAAGACAAAACCTATACATGTATAATTACAAGTTTAATGAATGGGAGAGTTAAAGGGGCCATGGCACAAGACTTTTTTAAGATGTCAAATGAATATTTGGTGTCCCCAGACCACATATGTGAAGTTTTAGCTCAAAATACCATATAAATAATTTATTATAGCATGTTAAAATTGCCACTTTGTAGGTGTGCGCAAAAATGTGCTGTTTTGGGTGTGTCCTTTAAAATGCAAATGAGCTGATAAAATTCAACCACTAATCACAATGATGGTGGTTTGTTGCAATTAAAACTCAATTGTGCTTTTCTCTGCACTAAATGGCAGTGCTGTGGTTGGACAGTGCAAATTAAGGGGTGGTATTATTATAATAAGTGTTTCTTATGACATCATAAGGAGAGACAAATTTCAACAACCTATTTTTTCATGTGCTTGTAGAGAATGGTTTACCAAAACTAAGTTACTGGGTTGATCTTTTTCGCATTTTCTAGGTTGATAGAACCACTGGGGCCCCAATCATAGCACTTCAACATGGAAAAAGTCAGATTTTCATGCCATGGTCCCTTTAAAGTCATGTCAATATGCTCACATATTATTATAGTAACTTGTGTAAATACATCATTATTTTAAATTGTGTTTTTTTTTTTTTTTTTGAAAAATGATCTGTCCATGCATGCACATTTGACAGATATCTGTTTTTGGATCATTATAATCCATTATATCAGTAGAAATTTAGTTAAAGTGCATTCTGCATAATAACTTGAAACTGTATAGTTTTCAAAGTATTAAATATCTTTTGACATTTTTATTTAATTTATTTATAATAACATCCACAATGTCATATAACTGTTGAAGGTAAAATAACATTTGTAAACTTACTGACTGTATTGGAAAAATAAACAAAAAATGGCATGTGCATAATAATTTGGAACAATTTGGTATTTAGCAAAATTATCATAATTTTCGCAAAAACAAAAAATATGTACTTTTTAACGATTAACTTCTTGTCTTGCACTAGCCCGACCTTACATATTACGTAATTACGTCGAAAGGTCACGCATGGTGTATTTGAAACACACATATACGGACTATTTTGAACAATAAACTGACACAAAGACATTAACGGTACATTCACACTGGGCGTCAGCGTTAACGCTTGACGGAAGGCTTGTGGCCAACAGCCAATCACAGTGGCCGCTACACATGCTTCAGTCTTCCATAAACGTAATTGGCTGGCTCTGCCTAGGTTATTTGCATAAGGCAATCTGATTGGCTGACGCACGCGTTCCTGCCCCGAGCAACGGCACTGACGCGGCGCCGACTGATCCGCAATTCAGTTCGTCAACGCATGACGTCACCCATTAAAAGTGAGTGGGAAGCGTCAACACTTACGCCTCGTGTGAATGCACCATAATTTAGTGTCCTTCCACATGCCACAAATTCTGAACTGTACACCTTCTGCACATTTGAAAACACTGGAGCGGTAGTTTCCCATACATCATGTGTGACCTTTCGACATGATTACGTAATGCGTAAGGTCGTGTATGCGCATCCTAGGGCTAGTGTTAGATGAGAGTTGTGGTAAAAAAGTAGAAAATTTGGACCTTCAAACCGTTGGGTTCAAATGAAGTCCACTATATGGAAAAAAATCCTGGAATGGTTTCCTCAATTTTTTTAAACTTATTTTCAATTAAAGAAAGTAAGACATAAACATCTTAGATGAGTTAAATATCAGGAAATATTCATATGAAAGTGAAGTAACCCTTTAAAGGCGATTCATTTTTGGATTTTGTTTGCAAACTATCCCATTTATGTTTGCAAAGTCTGCGGCGATTGAAGATATCATCTGCTCTGTGCAGATCGATGATACGGCTTTATGTGGTCCAGTGCATGTACAGCTGCTGCGCTTTTAACTTGTTGCATGTGCTAAGAACAAAGCATTGTTGCGTCATGATGCAGTGCATAAAAACATAGGTTATTTTTTTCTCTAAATGTGTTATTTGAGTTTGTCTTCCACATTGCGAAGTTATCATAGAAGTCCTAGGCTTTGTTACGTGTCACCTTAACAGGTTTATGGATGATTTCTTCTATCTAGTTAATCCTGCACCAAGCTAATGTGGATTTATCTGGACTCCCATGAGGGCCCTGATTAAATCGTGCTCTCTAAAGCCCCACATCTCTGTCTGAGAACAAGAGACCTCTGCATGAAGAAGGAAAGTGGCGCTGTCGCAGCCCTGTCTGTCACCGGCAATTAGCGGTCGGATCAAAGCGCTGATGCAATCACAGCCCCACTGTGGCTTCCTATTATCATCCCCTGAGAGAGCTGACACCCAACCAGTGTATGTGAAGGGGGGGTGTTATATCCTGTCCTGGGTTTCACTGATGTCTGTAGGTAATGCCGCTACCACACCCTTCATGCTGCAGTATCTGGGTATGACTAAATTTGATTGTCTTAACAATCAAATCAGCATTCAGGCGCAACTAGACAGAAGGGCCAGTCACGCTCTTGTTATTTCACATTTAGACAAACAACTGCTCTCACAGTCCAACCAATCACACGTCTGTAATGCAGTAGGTATTTTTTTTACATACAGGCAAATAATGACAGAAGTGGTTGGCAGAAAGTTTGGTGTGTGTGTGTGTGTGTGTGTGTTGGTAAAATTTGGCCTGTTGAAAGTGGGAGTTGACATTGACGGTCAGTATGCAGTAACTAGAGAAAATATTATACAACACTAGTGAGTCGATTACTTTCGATAAAAAACATATGGAGACGGATGTCGCCGTATTAAAGATAATGAAGGTCGTGTGAAGTCTCAGGAGGTTACTGCAGCTTTTCTGGTTTTCTAGTTAGGGGTACTGTTTGCGATTTTCTTAAATGATCTTGGTCTTGCACTGAACTGCAATGTAAACAAACATTTGCAGGTATTTATTGGTTAAGTTTGGCCAGGCACTTGACATGTGAGTATATGGATTATTGTAATATTGGCATGCATTTTTATAACAGCAAAGTATGAAAATAGAGATATTTTTACTTAGAGGTGCCATAGAATAAAAAACTGTATTTAGCTAGGCATAGGTGAATAATAAAAGCTCTGTTTCCTCATTTTTATGAAAACCTCATGCACGCAAAGACTGGAAAACAGAACAATCTCAACATAACATAGACTGTGATGTCACAGTTGAGATGTACACCCCTAACATTAAATTACACATTAAATTAATTCTAAAGATGTTAAAGCGTTTACTAATGTGAGCTACTGACATGAGCCGCAGAGCAATCTGAGCAGAGCACAACATTATTATTCATGACCCTTTCAAATAGGGCAAAATAGACCATTTCATTCAAAGGACAAATCCTAGGAAATGTTTCTGGATAATCTTTGCACTTAAAAAAGTTACATAAATTATATGTAAATATCAAAGAACAGTTTAACATACTATTTCAATGCATTCTTTGGCACCTTTAAAATCGTTTTGAAACAGTTGGGCGTTGTGTTAGCAGCCCAACAGGTCATGAGTTTGATCCAAGATAGCACATATACTGAAAAAATGAATACCATATAATACACTGTAAGTTAATGCATTAAAATGTTTGCGATTTACTGATTTCTACATAAAATCATGCTACATAATGTAAAGAAAATGTATATTTTGTGAAAATATAACCTTGATATCTTTAATATTGACTGAATAAGATCATGACAAAGATTGACATTAAAGTGAAACCTTTGATGCTCTTTATCTCATAATTAGATTAACAGACTTCAGTCTGGATTTCCTAGACATGGTTACTTTTTTCAACTGATAATGTGTATGATTATAAAGGGTTAAAGTTGTCGCTCTTGAAAAGAGAATTTTTTTCGTTGCTAATCTGGGGACAATGCAATGAAAGTGGGAAAGTGTGGTGCTTCAAATGTCACCATCACGCTTATTTCAGGGGCCATTTGATGGTGCACTTCCTGTCTGCAAGTGTCTCTCTGATATGTTAATGCTAATTAATGGCATCTTATCATGGTGCTAGTGATAGTCGCAATCAACAAGCTCTGACTGTGTATTTCATTTAATGTCCTTCAGCACCCGCCAGTGGCTGTTAACATTGTTAACCTTTACTCGGACACAATGGAGATAGACAATTGTTTTGTTTTACCAATTGTATTTGATCAAGGCTCACCTTTTCAACGACCCACTCCTTGTCTTCTGAATGGCAAAATGAATGAGCACAGCTGATGAAAGTATAGCTCGGCTATATTGTTTATAGTTAGGTTAGACTCACTATAGTGCTGGCTGTTACAGTTAAAGTTTATATATTAAAAACATTTATATAAGATTTTTATAGAGATCTCAAAATATTGATTGTATGTTATTATTTAGAGTGTGTCATGTACGGTATTGTGTGGGATGCAGGTTGTATACTTGCCCTGTCATGGTGTCTTAAAAATAATCTGGAATTGGACAAAATCCTCTGGTCTGTTATTGTATGTTTCGGTTTGGTCTGTCCTGGTCTGTTCTGGCCTGTTTTGATCTTGTCTGGTCTAATTTGGTCTGTTTTAAACTGGTCTGTTTTGGTCAGGGGGTTATTCCAAAAAGCTGGTTATGTGACATACCCGGGCATGTTTGAAATGGAAAATGTCTTCATGTGCATTAAAGGGATAGTTCGGCCAAAAACGATATTAAACCCATGATTTACTCACCCCCAAGCTGTCCGAGTTGCATATGTCCATCGTTTTTCAGACAAACACATTTTCGGATATTTTAGAAAATATTTTAGATCTTTCTGTTCATTAAATGTTATGTTACGGGGTCCAGCAATAGTCCACGACCTTCAAGTCCAAAAAAGTGCGTCCATCCTTCACAAATTAAATCCAAACGGCTCCAGGATGATAAACAAAGGTCTTCTGTGGGTGGTCCGTGCGGTGTTGTTGTGGAGGTGTCCATGTTTGAAATGTTGTTAACGTTGTAGACTGCCTTCCGGTAGCGCCGCCATCTTAGACTCAGGAGAGAGTATGAGCGTAGTGTACGCACTTTTCTTAGTGACGTATGACAACTTTGGAGGGCGGGGGCACAGAGCAGCAGCAGAGAAACTCTGTACGTTGCGTAAGCTCTCATCCTGAATGCGCATCACTCCAAAATGGCGGCGCTACCGGAAGGTAGTTTATAAAGTTAATAACATTTTAAATATGGATATTTCTACAACAACACCGCACGGATTACCCACAGAAGACCTTTGTTTATCATCCTGGAGCCGTTTGGATTTAATTTGTGAAGGATGGACGCACTTTTTTGGACTTGAAGGTCGTGGACTATTGCTGGACCCCGTAACATTACATTTAATCAAAAGAAAGATCTAAAATATTTTCTAAAATATCCGAAAATGTGTTTGTCTGAAAAACGATGGACATATGCAACTCGGACAGCTTGGGGGTGAGTAAATCATGGGTTTAATATCGTTTTTGGCCGAACTATCCCTTTAACTCTAGGTTACCAGTAGTTGGTTGAATAAACCAACTTTTATTAGGTGTAAGCAGGTTTTAGGTTAATCAACCGAAAAGTTCAGGGTTTGGGTGATGGTAAGTTAACCTTGCTTTCTGGAATAGACCCCTGGTCTGTTTGGTTTTGATCTGGTCCTGTTCTGTTCCATTCTGTTCTGGTCTTTTTGTTCTGGTCTGTTCTGTTCTCGCCTGGTCTGATCTGTTTTGGACTGTTTTGATCTGTTCTGTTATGTTCTGGCCTGGTCTGTTCTGGCCTGATCTGTTTTAATCTGGTCTGGTTTGTTTTGGTGTGGTTTGGCCTGGTTTGTACTGGCCTGGTCTGGTCTGGTCTGTTTTGTCCTTGTCTGTCCTGGCCTGATTTGGTCTGATCTGTTTTGGTCTGGTTTGTTTTGGTCTGTTCTGGCCTGGTCTGTTTTGATCTGTTCTGGTCTGGCCTGGTCTTTTTGATCTGGTGTGTTCTGTTCTGGCCTGGTCTATTTTGTTCTGTTCTGGTCATTTTGATCTGTGTCGTTCTGGTCTGGTTTGGCCTGGTCTTTTTGATCTGGTCTGTTCTGGCCTGAACTGTTTTAATCTGGTCTGGTCCGTATTGGTTTAGTTTGGCCAGGTCAGTTTTGGCCTGGTCTGTCCTGGCCTGTTTTTGTCTGGCCTGGTCTGTTGGTCTGGCCTGGTCTGTTTTTGTCTGGTCTGTTTTGGTCTGTTCTGGCCTGGTCTGTTTTGATCTGTTCTGGCCTGGTCTTTTTGATCTGGTGTGTTCTGTTTTAGCCTGGTCTGTTCTGGCCTGGTCTGTTTTGGTCTGGTCTGTTTTGGCCTGGTCTGACTCTGTTATGGCCTGTTCTGTCCTGGCCTGTTTTTGTCTGGTCTGTTTTGGTCTGTTTGATCTGTTCTGTTCTGGCCTGGTCTAATCTGTTTTGGACTGTTTTGTTCTGTTCCGTTCTGTCTGGTCTTTTTGATCTGGTTTGTTTTGTTTTGGCCTGATCTGTTTTAATCTGGTATGCTCTGTTTTGGTCTGTTCTGGCCTGTTGGTCTGGCCTGGTCTGTTCTGGTCTGTTCTGGCCTGGCATGGTCTGATCTGTTTTGGACTGTTTTGTTCTGTTCCGTTCTGGTCTGGCCTGGTCTCTTTGATCTGGTCAGTTCTGTTCTGGCCTGGTCTGTTTTGGCCTGATCTGTTTTAATCTGGTATGGTCTGTTTTGGTCTGGTTTGGCCTGGTCTGTTTTGGCCTTGTCTGTTCTGGTTTGTTTTGATCTGTTCTGTTCTGGTCTTTTTGATCTGGTGTGTTCTGTTCTGGCCTGATCTGTTTTGATCTGGTCTGTTTTGGTCTGGTCTGTTTTGGCCTGGTCTGACTTTGTTATGGCCTGGTCTGTCCTGGTCTGTTTTTGTCTGGTCTGTTTTGGTCTGTTCTGGACTGGTCTATTGGTCTGGCCTGATCTGTTTGGTCTGGCTATTTTGGTCTGTTTTGATCTGTTCCATTCCATTCTGGCCTGGTCTTTTTGATCTGGTCTGTTCTGGCCTGGTCTGTTCTGGCCTAGTCTGTACTGGCATGATCTGACTCTGTTATGGCCTGGTCTGTCCTGGTCTGTTTTTGTCTGGTCTGTTTTGGTTTGTTCTGGCCTGTTGGTCTGGCCTGATCTGTTTGGCCTGGTCTATTTTGGTCTGTTTTGATCTGTTCCATTCCGTTCTGGCCTGGTATTTTTGATCTGGTCTGTTCTGGCCTAGTCTGTTTTGGCCTGGTTTGTTCTGGCCTAGTCTGTTCTGGCCTGATCTCTTTTGGTCTGTTTTGATCTGGTCTGGTCTGTTACATTCAGTTATTCAATGGACTCGACTGTACAGCATTGGCAATATATTTTGCAACACAAACAAAACCAGCTACATAGTGCATCATGACTGAAACATGTATATGTGTGGATTTATGTTCCAGGCAGAGAGAAGATTGAGAGAGGTACTTCTACAGACTCCAGACTGTAAGACGCAGGTCCCGGGTGGTTTTCTTAAAGTTGAAGACGGTGATCATTGTAATCTTCACCCTGGCAGGGGACGAGCCAACTTGCCCTGAGTGTGACATGCCTGTCACCAGAGTCTACGCTTGACAGCGTTGGGCATGACAAGTCCCACTGCTGTAAGGCAACCGTCCCTCCGTCCCTGTCCAAAGCAAACCCACACACAAGCAGACAATCACACACATTCACAATCACAATCTTTGCCGACCTTCATTGAACAGACTGCATGGCAACTTTTGTCTCTCTCGATCGCCTTTGTGTCCCACTTGACCTAGAGAAGTGACAACTTTGTGATGGCTGAATCAGCCCTGCCCACCTTTACTTCCCAGACATCCCTTACTCAAGCAAAGCTTTGTGTGTGTGTGTGTTTCAAAAGTCACCACACTTTTCGCAATGGTCCTAATTCCTCTGGACACCGGGTTGACATGCAGTCAGTTGTCTTGTTTAAAATTCTGTTTTGCATTTTAAGTCACTTCAGATGCCGACTGAGACATCTTGCATCCCTCTCTACTAATGAAGCTCATCACTTACGCTCAGGGGACAGACTCACGAGAGGAACATGCAACAGTGACCCCAATCCGTCAGCAGCTGTTGTTTCTCTCTGCAACTGTGATTCTTACATCCACACCAACTTGTCATTGACCAGGCGATGTTTTCTGCTGCCTCTGCCCTTATATTATAGACGTGTATTGTTTGGACCACCTGGGATTCCTTAAGGTAAATGAATGCACTTCATATGTGACCTAGGCTCAAAATCTAGTATAAGATTAGAAGCATCAAAGTTAGATGAATTAATACATAGCTATCTTTTTTCAATGCGTGCATTTTTAATCTTTGTAAGCGCTTCGTGAATGTGTTAGCATTTAGCCTAGCCCCATTCATTTCTATGGCTCCAAACAAAAGTTTTATATTGTGCCACCATACTTACTTATCTAACTACTCATGTAACAGTCTTTAAATTGGGAAAACATGGAAGTGTTTGGTGGCTTCTAAATTCATCCCTGTTTAGATCCTAAGGAATGAATGGGGCTAGGCTAAATGCTAACACATTCACGACGCGCTGTACAAAGATTAAAAGTGCACGCATTGAATAAAGATAGGTATGTATGAATTCATCTAAGTTGAGGTAAGAACATAGTAAAATATTGAAAAACGGTGGTGTTTTCCTTTAAAGATATCATGGTTATGTTCATTACATGTCATGTAGGTTGATTTTTAATAGAAAACTGAATCACAAAAAATATATTTTTAAGTAATTATGCAAAACGTTTGTATAGCATGTATATTATTGCCCATAAAATTATTTGCTAGTGTACCGTGTGGAGTTAATACCGGTTTATAAAGGCATCTGCAAATGTAGGCAGTAGGCCACATGGCAGCTGTTAAGAGATTTTAGTGCATTATATATGTTACCCGTGCTGGCAAAATGAGTCGGAATGAGCACATTTTTAAAATGAATTATTTATATTTTGTCATTCTATATTAAAATAACTTTCAAACGATGTGTGATTTGTTGGAATCTGACAAAAAATGAGAGAGCTACACCTCTTTAAAGTTGATAGAGTCAGCAAATCAATTTTAAGAAAATTTGTATTAAAACAAAATCACCACATCCATACCTTTAAACAGTCATTCTTAAACTGGAGATGGTGCCAGGGGGGCCACCGTTTTATGACATTTTATTAAATAATTATCATAATTCTGTGTAAGTAAATCTCAGAAAAATAATGCTACTAACCAACAGCACTACATTGTATAATTTAATAGTTTTGTTTAATTCAAATATTAAGTTTTGGAATGTTTTATGTCATAAATTTTCTTTGGGGGGCCACGAAGGGATGCAATGTATACAAGGTTTGAGAACCACTGCCTTAAAATCACTGGTAAAACTAATAGATTTGGCACACACAAAGTCAAAATCAATATCTATAGGAAAAATATGTTAATTCTTTTCATTAGTGTTTGATTGACATTGAGACAGACAGCTTTAAGATCTACTATAATGCAAGGATCTAATATAGCGTTACACATCAGATATTTTTTTCCCAACAGTTAAGCAAACATTCACTTAAGACACAACAGATTATATCTGTGAAATCTTGTCAAAACAGATATTTTTAAAACTGTTAATCTGTCTACATGTGTATATATCAGGGTCGCGCATCTTTGTGCTTGCTTCAGATCTGTCAGTAAGCGAGAGGAAGATCGTTTTCATGCCTTTTACTCTATTACATCAAACTTTATCACTCTTAATAACTATTTGGTAACACTTTACTTGAAGGGGTGCTCACAAGACTGACACGACACCCCCACAATGACGACATGACACATGTCATAAACATGAAGGAGATTTTATGACAACTGTCATTAAAGTGTCATTTGTTCAATTATGTCATTTTTAATGCAAAGATGACATTGGCCTCTTTCACACAGTAATTCTGGTAAATTACCCTGAATTTACCAGAATGACTTTACCAGTAAATACAAAAATGTGCTGTTCACACACGCAGTGGCGTTCCGTTATTTTACCAGTAAGACATCATTCACACATCAGTATCAAAATACCGGTAAATTTGTTGAGAAAGCGGAAGCACCTGTAGCACGCGGCGAGCTCAGTGTTGTATTTGTAAACAATCCACGTCGTTCATATCCACGGTCCGTATTTTGCTGTTTTCACGTCTGTGGTAAACAGTTGCGAAGTTGCTCATGACCAAACAACATTGAATGAGACGACGTCAAACCCAAAATGCGTTTTTAACAACACTACTGTTTGCACGTTGGCTTCACAGAGGGCGTGGTAAGGACGTCGGCAATTCGGCGGTAAGCTGTTTTAAACAACTTTGGTGAAGAAATGTGGACGTAAACTTCAGGTGTGCTCAACTTTCAAGCAGCATGTGTGTGGAAACGTCAGTAAACAGTGCGGGGGTAAACGCGTCATCTGTATTAAAACGCTATGATTGGCCCGAAGCTGTCAGCACGGTCTGACGTCGTCCGTTCTTAATGCCGGTAATCCTATAATTTTCGTTCACACATAGCGCTTACCGGTAAATTACTAGTAATCTTACAACCTGTCTTACTGGTAAATTGGGAGCACTGATTTACCGGAAAGGTTCTGTTCACACATGATCTGTTAACTGCAATTTACCAGTAAATTACCAGTAAAGACTGTATGTGTGAAAGGGACTATTGTTTGAGATGTATTTGTTATGACAACTTGACATTAACCAATACATCATAACTTAATGATAACGTAATTTCCATAGTAGGAAAAAAATATATTGGAAGTATTGTGATAAATGATGAAGAAAATATTTTTGATAAATTAAATGATGGTAAGCACACAGTTGACGGTACCCATTAATTCCATCATATTTTTTATTCCTACTATGGAAGTCAAGGGTCATTATCTGCTGTGTGTTTACCATCATTTATCAAAATATCTTTTTTTGTGTTCATCCGAAAAAAGAAATTCACACAGGTTCAGAACCACATGAGGATGAGTAATGACATGAGTAAATGATGACAGAATTTTAATTTTAAAGTGAACTAAACCTTTAAGGCCGCTTAAACATGTATTTTAGTCTAAGACTACGATAAACCCTGTCTGGGAACCATTATGTTGAATTTTTTGCACGTTCAGATTCCAGATTTTCATATATCTGTATCTCAGCCAAATATTGTCCTATCCTAACAAACCAATAGAAAGCTTATTTAGATGATGTATAAATCTCAATTTAAAAAGAATTTACCCTTACGACTTGTTTTGTGGTCCAGGGTCGCATATGTAATCATGTAATCATGGCCGTGACTCCACAAGGTGACCAAGAAGTGCATTGTCTTCTCGAGGATAAGGCAGTCTATTGTCAGTCCATCAAAAGGTGGGAGTTTGGTGATGGAATAAAGGAGAGAGATACAAGGAGAGGCGGGCAGAGACGGAGATATAAGTAGCTAGTCTGACGTCCCCTATGGCAGACAGACAGAGATTGATAGATGTGTTTGAGCTGCTGGGGACATTTGAGTCACTGTCCGCGTGGTTTTATAAAGGTGTTTGCCCCTGCTGGTCACGGCACTCTTATGGCTTCTTCAGGGTCAGAGACGGAGAGGCTCAGACAAAAACAACTTGAACAATGATGCTCGCGAGCACCCCGCGTATCTGACAGCGCGCATCAATCAAACACGTTGCTGAGACTCAATTCTTTGATAGGACACCTTGATGGGTGAGATGCATGACACCCTGTTTCACCTGCCGGTAAACAAAGTCTAAGGATTATTCATGAGGTAATGTCACTGGGTACTAAAAGCGTTCGCTTACCCTCTAGTATAAACCACTACTTGGAGAATATGATTTAAAAAGCATATGTTTGAATAACTCATCCATCTTTTTTATTAGATTAATTACATTTCAATAATTCACAGGCTTAGGGACATTAAAGGGATAGTATCCCCCAAAAACAAAAATTTTGTCATTATTTACTAAGCCTCAAGTTGTTTCAAACCTGTATACATTTCTTTGTTCTGCTGAACACAAAGGAAATATTTTTCAAGCAGGAAGCAAAGGCATCCTTGACTTCCATAGTCAATCCTTCCAGAAAAACGAGTTTTTTTGTGATTGTTGCCGGCAAAAATCATTGATCTTGCGGCACGTTTTCTTAAAAAAAAAGTGATGGAATATGTTGGATATTTATGCAGTTTTATGCAATGAAATTGCGGGAACATGCCAAAATTGCGTGAACTTGCAAAAACTGTTTGCAGCTTTTCATCGCGTAATTACGTCACTTCCTTACATTCCCATGACAACAGGGGCCATAGCTGCACATGCGTGAAGTAAATGCTATTTTTTTTAACTTTCTGCTAAGATATATATGACTTTTCAGAGATGCGGGGATTATGAAATCATGCAAACCCGCATATTTTGCGAGCAGAAATCTGCAATTTTTGCAGCGAAAGTGCTCCGTTTAAAAAAAAAATGTTTTTCATTGCGGCTGATTATGCGTTAAATCATGCAATCCCATAATCATGTTTTTCTGGAGGGACTGCATAGTAGGAAATAAATGAATACTATGGAAGTCAGTGGTGCCCAAAACATTTTTGGTTACAAACATCCTTTTTTTATACAGGTTTGAAACAACATGAGGTGAGTAAATAATGACAGAATTTGCAATTTTGGTGAACTATCCCTTTAATATATGTACCAATGAAATCATATTCCAACTAATTATTCATTATTACGAAATTTTCCCACAATTGTCCTTCTTTTGCATTTCCCTTACGTGTACTTTTAATTAATTTATGACCAGGGAAAAATCTATACAAATTTTCTAAGTAATTACCTAAATAATTTTTTACTTCACAACAATGATATATTATAGTAAATGATATTTAAAGAGAGCCTTGGATACATATCAAATTTGATGTAAAGGCGGTGCACATTAGAGCTGTCTGGTATTCCGGTTTCCTTAAACTCGATCATTTCTCATCATCGCTGTCTCCACCACATGACTGCCTCCATCCTACAAATGAAACCACATTATTTTTCTCTGCATTAACAAGCTCCCAACCTTTCACCATGGCAGCTGCTTGTTTAGTGGATGTTGTTGACTTTTTTCCTTCTCAATACTGTCTTCTAATGATGGTGCCAAACTATTTGTCGGGTGTAGTGTTGCCTCTCTAATGGTGGCCCGCACACTTCCGCATAGCGCTGATTTAAAGCAGTGGACCTTTGGACCAAAGTTAAAACTCCACACGATGCGTATATGCGCTTTGTCAGCAATCATTAAGATTGCTTCCAAACTGAGCAGATTGCCTATGGAAATCTCAGCGAATGTTGGCCCATGCACCATAGGGGACTCCTACTGAACGGGACCAAACAGACATCTGCTACGGCAGTGGTTCCCAAACTTTTCGTTTTGCGAGCCAGTCATATAGGTATGATCTATCCCGGGACCCACCAACATATTTTTAAATGGAAATATGAGAAAATGCACATTTAACATTTTATAATTGAGTAGTTTTTATGTTCCTTGTCATTTTATTAATCCAAGTAATATATGGTATCAAAATCAAGCCAGTTATTAATTGACAGTGTTGGGGTAATGCATAACAAGTAATGTGCATTAGGTAATAATATTACTTTTCTGAAATAACGAGTAAAGTAACGCATTACTTTATAAATGTACACATGAATATTTGAGTTACTTTTAAAAAAAAGTAATGCAAGTTACTTTTCAGTTTACACTCAAAAAAATGAAATGTTGGGTTTAATTTAAAATATTATGTAAACAGGTTCCACGTAATAATTTAGTTCATTTTACAAAAGAAGTTTAAGTAAACTCAACAAACCTTAGTAGAATAAGCAAATAAAAATTGAGTTAATTTAACATGAAAAATGTAATTAATGTTGACAACATTTTTGAAAAAGTCCATAACACCATTCAACAATGTTATGTTGGCTGAACAAATAAAAGTTGGCAAAGTGAAAGTTCATTTTTTGAGTGTAATTTGATTAAAAAAATTACTGAATTAAACTTAACATAGTCACGTAGAATCAGTCATATAAAACACCTGCAAGGCCTGAAAGAGATCAAGCCTAATGCTGCGTTCACACCAGCCACGGAAGAGGCGTCAAGCGCGAATGATTTCAATGTTAAGTCAATGTGAAGACGCGTTGATGCGTGTCTGGAGGTCACACAGCGCAAATGAGGCATTTATTGTGAATGGCGCGAATTGAGCTTTGCTGCGGCAAACGCGCGAGTTGAAAAATTTGAACTTTGGTGGAAAAACACTCCGCATTCACCAATCAGGAGCTTGCTGTAGTAGTGACGTGATTACAGAAAGCAAGCAAAGTCGCAGAAGTCCCTCCCATGAGGCGAATTTCCGCATGAATGTCTCGATGACTAGAATTTCATGCGTGAATGAAGCGAGTAAACTCAAACTGTTCAAGTGGCAAACTAGACGCGGTAGACATGATTTTGACACCTCAAACGCAGCTGGTGTGAACCCATGGTAAACCAGGTTAGAAAAAGTAACGCAATAGTAACTTAAAAGTAACACAAGTATTACTTTACATGAAAAGTAATTAAGTAACGCAATTATTTACTTTTTTGAGTAACTTAAAGGAATAGTCTACTCATTTTCAATATTAAAATATGTTATTACCTTAACTAAGAATTGTTGATGCATCCCTCTGTCATCTGTGTGCGTGCGCGTGGGCGCTGGGGCGCACTGTGGCGCTTGGATGGCATTTGGCTTGGCCCCATTCGTTCAATGGTACCAATCAGAGATAAAGTTAGAAGTGACCAAACACATCAACGTTTTTCCTATTTAAGACGAGTAGTTATACGAGCAAGTTTGGTGGTACAAAATAAAACGTAGCGCTTTTCTAAGCGAATTTAAAAGAGGAACTATATTGTATGGCGTAATAGCACTTTTGGGAGTACTTCGACTCGCCTGAAAAGTCCGCTCCCCTTCTCACTCTCATAATGGGAGAGGGAGGGTGTTACTGCGCCGAGTCGAGGTGCTCCCAAAAGTGCTATTACACCATAAAATATAGTTCCTCTTTTAAATCCGCTTAAGGGGTGTAAAAGTAACTTTCCCCAACACTGTTAATTGGACTGTTTTTCGACTGTCTTTGCACAACCCACCTTATCCCACTGTGAGACCCACAAGTTGGTTCCGACCCACAGTTTGAAAACCCTGTGCTACGGATGTGAACGCATCTCCAAGTGATATCTGAACTGATGTGTAATGTGATTATAAGGACATCAGAGGTCATTTACAGGCAATGAACTGAAGCAAATGCTCAGCTAAATGCTCCAGACGTGGAATCCGCATCACGCTCACCCGCAAGGGTTCAGGGTGCGAGAGCCAAGTGGGAACGCTGCTCCCACTGAGCTCCCTACCCAGCAGTCCGTGTCCGCCACACAGTCTACATTTAATTGAGTTGCTCACTCAGCCAAGGCCTCAAGGGACGCACACCATGTCACTTTCGATGATCAACCTAAATTTCAGTCAGTAGAGAGGAAAGCGGCCAGATCTTTTCAACCCGGGATAAGAATATTCTTTGAGACACTGTCAGATTTTGATATGGGGTTTAAATGGCAGATAAGATATAATGAAATGTCAAAAATGTGAGCATTTTCCAAAAAAGTTGTTAACCGATGTTCTCCTGTGCCTGGGTGGAAAAGGGGTCAGACTTTCATCGAGTTTCTGTACAAATGATCACCAAGTTCCCATGCCAAATAACACATCTGAGGATTGTCCGAAATGAGCATTCTTATTTCCGATGGAAGTGCCACAAGATCAAAGCCGCAAACTTGTCCAGTTTATTTATCCACCTTCTTCTTCTTCCACTGGTCAATCAGTCCACTCATTTATTGGCACTTCAGGAAGCTGTATAAATAACGCTGGATGCCATCGACCCGGGCTTTACTCATGATCAGTAGCTCAGAACAACTCATAGATTTGCTGCTTGCTTTGATCAATACTAAGTTATTTAATAACTTTGATAGCTGGCCATTGGGCGAGCCAGAAGTGTATTATTTTATTTTATGTATTTGTGTTACTAAGCACTGTCTTTGGCATAATATATGTGTGTGTCTGCAAGTTTATGCAGTCATCTCTTTGCACTATCATCTTCATACTACTATCGTCTTCTGCTGGTGCAGCCGGAGTGCTTGCAGGCAGAGGGAAACCCAAAGTCAGTCAGTGTAAAATAAATATGGACGTAGAGGGGCAAACGAGAGCGGATCATCTGTTTCGCCATCTGCTCACAATACTTTGTGCGTGGAGCCTCGTCGATGGCTGCTCATTCTTTCAAGACTTGCTTCTTGAATGTGGCTTCAACCAAGAACTGCCCACACATACAAACTTATCTAAATGCTGACATAGCTGTATATAAAATCTTATAGTCTAAAGTCTATGCTAATTGTTAATTAGTTTAGACAAATCCAAATAACTACCGTATTTTCCAGATGCAGTTGCACTTTTTTCATAGTTTGGTTGGTCCTGCGACTTATAGTCAGGTGCGACTTATATGTCAAAATGTATTAATACCGACTAAAATGAACCAAGAGAACCCATTACCGTCTACAGCCGTGAAAGTCCACTATATGCTGCTCCTGTATTTATGGAATTCAGTGGATTCAGTGATGTGGAATGACTTTGCAAGCTTGGTGAACTTGATTTGGCTTGTTATTTTAACCTATTCACCCTACCAAGTATGTTCTGTATGCTATTGTGTATCGTGTAAATAACTGTTAATGTAACATTAACATGTACGGACACCTATTCAGCCTGCTGTTCTGTTGTTTTTTCGTCTTCATGACGCATTTTTGACTTATGCGACTTATAGTGTGGTGCGACTTATAGTCTAGAGTCTGGAAAATACTATGCGGGTGTGTGTGTATTTATTTATTTTTATGTATGAATTTGTTTATATATTAATTATACTTTTTCAGATTTACAGTAGCTTCAGATTCTCTGGAGGTTGATGTGCCTCCGATAAATATGTGATGAGGGAAATGTTGGGGTTATTTGGTCACTTATTGAGAGCAGAATGCTAGCTGGAGCTATTTACTTCCAGTCTTTGTGCTAAGCTAGGCCAGCGGTGGGTGCGTCAGACAGAGTTACCTTAGCACGGAGATGAAAAAGATATGTATGGACTTATCTAACTCTGGGGAATATGGTGAATAAGCTAAAGTCCCAAAAAGTTGGCATGTTCCTTTAAGCAGCCTTCGAAGTAGTGCAGCCTTACTAGCCTTAAGTTGCCCTGCTATATTGTGATGCAATCGGTCTTAGAATGCAGCCTTCGGAGGTCGCAGCCTTCAAATTGGGACACAGCTTATACTATAAAGTATAATCAAAACAACAGTGGTGGCTTACGGGACTGTGTTTGCGTTGTTCAAGATACTGCATTTATTAATGCTTTTCCAACCAAGTTTATAAAACTTCTGGTGTATTTTGGGTGCTTTATAGTCCAGGTGCACTTGTAGTAATCAACCTACCACATCATCGTCCATCTAGTGCTAGATGCTTTCGCCTCCTTGATTTTTTGTATTTAACGCTCTGTATAAGAATGCGTACTTGCGCAGACAGTACATCTTTACAATGCATCATCACCATCTACTGGGTTGGCACACATAAAACAAAGATTTTTTTGACAGCGTTGTTGTGTGTATGTGAAACTTTTCATAAACGCAAACCTTTTTCGCTACATCTTTAATGGTTCAATGTGGGACTTTTGAGGGGGTCGCACACCGGCTGCGCAGCTCAGCATCGCACCGAGTCGCGTCTAGGGAGAGGCATCCAGCTGCAGCCCTGCAGACTCACTTCTTGCTAGACACCAGTGGCTGGACACCAGTGGATGGACAGCTGACGTCATTTCCGTATCGTCATTCACTTTTCACATTTGACGCGCCATGCACATGTCAGCGGTAAGAAAAAATAATAAACTGTCGATGATTTATCGGTCATGTCAGAATTCAAATGCACAAACTAGACAGTTTTAGGGGGCAGGAATTAGGTGTGTTGTGCACTGTGTGCAATAGTTTATTTGAAACTGTTCATGTTTTATTTTCTCTTGAAATCAGGACTTCCCCCACAACCTTACGGGCCTGACTGTTGCATGTTCATTCTTATGGTCAGATTTGTCTAATTTTACTAAGATGTGTGTAATTTCCAATAAATATTGCAAAACCACGAAGTGTTAATTTGATCTGGATTGTTTGGTAAGTTCTCTGATCATGTGAATCTACGTATATTTTAAAAACAGAAGTGGTTTCATTTAAAAAAAAAACTGTGGTCAATTAACATGTATAAGTCTGTTGTAATGACAACGTTATAGTTCATTGATCTAGGCTGAATTTAAGTCACAAAAATAGTGAAATGATCTGAACAATATATATTTTCAAGGTGGTTCTTGTGAATGCAGTTTGCATGAATTATTGATGTTATAATATTAAGCATATCATTGGGAATTGTTTTATGTAAAGAGATATGATAAAGATCATATTTCAATTTGCACACAGATTTTATATTATATATTTTAAGTCATTAAAGTAAAATGACAATACGGGGAAAAACGTGTGCAATTAAGCCTGCAAAGAATGTCTATCCACTGGTGAAAACCGAAAATAAATATGCTGTCTATCCAGAGATGAAAATATAAAATAAATATGCTGTCTATATCCAGAGGTGAAATATAAAATAAATATGCTGTCTATCCAGAGGTGAAAATATAAAATAAATATGCTGTCTATATCCAGAGGTGAAATATAAAATAAAATTGCTGTTCATCCAGCGGTGAAAACGGAAATTAGCGGCGAAACGGAAATGACGTAGGCTGTCTATCCACTGGTGTCTAGTCGGAGGTGAGTCTGCGGGGCTGCAGCTGGATGCTATTGCGTCTAGGACCACTCGGAGGTATCGTAAACCGGAAGTGCACATTAAATAGTGCGGGCTTCGTTAGATAGCGTCTACTTCAAAATGCAAAATATACGCTAGCAGCCAATGTTAATCGTTAATGATTTGGGACAAATATGATGTTATTTAATGTTATCTGGGCACTGGTGGCGCCTGTCTGCGTCGGTGTGCGTATACTCATAGAAAGCAATATGTTCGAGTTTTTTAGAACGGCGCGGCACTGCGCGGCGCTGAGCTGCGCGTCCTGTGTGCGACCCCCTTTAGAAGGATCCCTTGACAGAAATGCAATGTAATATACATAACTATATTATCTGTGGTGTATAAAGACGTTACATAAAAAAACTGTATTGTTTTTGTTACCTTAGAATGAGTCGTTTTTATCTACATACACTGCGGGTCTCCTTATATGAAAGTTGCCACCATGTTTCTACAGTAGCCCTAAATGGACAAACTGTTCTACAGAGTGCGTTTCATCCTTATGTTGTCTTATACGATGATATGTTTGTCTTGTGCCAGCTACCGTAACTTCTCATTGCGTTTTGAAATTGAGGTTCGTTGCAATTCGCAATGTCACCTCTAGATCCACCTAAAAACCCCACATTACACCTTTAAACATAAAACTAATGTATTAATTTTTTTATATTAAACTTACTGAGTTTGTACACATACTCTTAATATATTTGTTCGCATTGCCCCACACAAAAGCAAGCAAATTCATCTGATCATTCCCAGATTCCCCCACTCGCCATCACAAAGCTTAGTGGCCATGCATCCTCTTTTGGGCTCAGATACAAAAGCATGAAACAAAATCTGTGCGTGTGTGTGTGTCTGTGTGTTCTTCTGCACTGCTTATTTAGCAAAGCAGCTGGCATGCAGCAGACATTAGCAGAGATGGATGGAGAGACGTGCCAGCCTGGAAAGTGATCACTGATTGTTCAGTTGGCAGTATCCAGTGTGCCAGCCTGGTGCTTTCTGTTAGAGACCAGAGCTCCAAATTCAGCGATTCAGTGGGGTAGAGAATATAAACCCACATGCAGATTTTCTTTCTGAAAATGACCCAAAATACCAGCTCTCATGGACACGTATTTGCCCCTCATTTTATTCTTTAGGGCAAGGGATAGTTTTGACAGTTATTCTACCGCGCCTGTGCATGTATTCGTATTGGACCCAAGTAAGGCCCTGTCAAACGCCCTTTACCCTCAACGCTTGCAAATCGCAGTGCAGAGAGCAGGGAATGGTGAGTAACTCTATAGCCGGGCGGTTTCATACGCCCATAAATGCATTTTCATAGTGGACCCCTGCTGCTGCATGCGTGTATGTGTATAACAGAGGACTATTACTTGTAAAGTCCATGCGTATATAGACATATCTTGGACCACAAATGGAAATGCTTTGTATTGGGACTCATAAAGCAGTTTTAATTTAATTTGTTCCTGCATCTGAGGATCAATAGTCAGTCGATTATGATTTAGTCACCGGCGGAGCAGAAACAAGGGCTTTATGATCAAACATAGCCTGATTGCTTTGTTCACATTGCGAAGCGCTGGCAGGAAAAGACAGGTTCTGTCTGTAGTGGTTATGCGTGCGTTTTATGGTCCCTTGTAAAGTCGGACACGGCTCTCGTCTTGTTTGCCTGCTGGCTCCTCCCCCTCCCACACATACAAAGTAATAGAATGACCCAGTAGCCTTGATTCATCTATAATATGAGTGCTTTGTCTTGATAACTCAGGAGTGAGGAGGAAAAGGAGGGGAATAAAGATGATGACTAATGCGGCTCACGAGTTAAAGGTCTCCCGTCCGTCTTGTCCTGTCCTAAACTGGAAATGCCAGCAGGGTGAGAGAGGAATACAGCGGGGAGGCGAGGTCGCTCAGTTCGACCCGTTTCTTCCTAGCATCCTTTTCTCTACGGCCCTCCTAGGTTAGTTTCCTTCCTCTCTGTGGACTCGAATGCAAATTGGACCCAAAGGGTTTGCTTAGCACCAGAAAGAGTGAAAAGAAATAAAGAGAGAATGAACGGTCATTACGCTAAAGAGATCCGTCAGTCTTGCCGGTCCAAGAACTCGTTTTGAGCCTTGCTGTGCCCTCTTTGATACCGAATGTTTCTCTGTTAAACAAACCTTTGTTCCCCGCCTGACTCTGCACTGTTTTCATTTGATAGAGAAAGCCCCAGCGTCCTCTGTTCTGCAGTAAAGCCAGGGATTTGCCATCCCTTTCAGGCATAAAGACTGTCCTCTCATTCGAATTGAAGCTGTACCAGTGTTGCCAGCTGTCATGTTTCTCTCTCTCTCTCTCTCTCTCACACACACACACACACACAAACACACACACACGCGCACACACTCTCTCTCTCCCCCGTCAGTTGTGTTTGAAGTGGCTCTGGCATTTGGCAACAGGGTGTAAGGGCTTTGAAAACTGGCCTGGCTGAAAGTTTAATTCCAGCCTCTGATTCACAGGAGGTGGAAGGGACGCATGCAGGCTCGATGCGTTTGAACCCGACTACAGTAACACTTCGCTTTGAATGACCTTATGAGTCCTAGAATCTCATTAACACCATTAGAGGGTCTGAGAAGAGATCTGAGTCTGGATGAAAGGACGAAATGCAAAAAAAACCAACATGAACAGTCTTGAGCTAATGGAGTCATAGACCTGTTCATTTCTAAGGAAATAATGTCCAGTGGGTCCTGTAGACCTCTGTCAGCACTGGCCCATGTTGCCACTGGTGACAAAACTCACTGAGTTACAATATAACCTGCCCACAAACAAACGCAAATTGTAATATCTGTTTATAGGTTTTTTCGCAGTTGTGAGAACACGACCCAATCCATCAATTGGAGTCACTTTGACCCAAAAAACACATTTTGAGGTTTATTCACTGAAATGAACAATAAACTCTCAGTTTTCTAAAGATATAAATATGTTTCTGCTCCAAATAGTTGCTTGGGTGTAGTCATTTCAGTGTTTGCTCCAACATGCCCTTATTATCATCTCTAAAACTCTCTCTATTGGTGCTTTTCCATTGCGGTTTGGTTTGGGTCGGGTTAGCTTACTTTTGGGGGCTTTTCCACTGGGTGCAGTACGTAGTACCTGCTAGTTTTTTTAGTACCACCTCGGTTGGGGTACTAAGCGAGCTGAGCTGATACCAAAACGTGACGCGAAAACAATGTAGATCACTGATTGGTCTGAGAGAATCGTCACTGCCAGCGTAAAAGATTAGCTTTACCTTCATGCTAGCTTGCGCTGTCTCGGACAAACATCTTGTCATCTATGCTCTGCAATAAGTTCCCAAACTCCCTTTTGGCAATGAAAAACACCCACAGGTTGAGAATCAGGAACACCATAATAGTTTTTTCCAGACTGGCAGTGTGTTGTGGCACATTCGCGACGCGCACGTCTACATATATGCTTAAATGCCACGGGTGTTTGTACAGAAACTGTCATGTGAGACAGAGGTAGTGATAAACGCAATGTGCAAACATCTATTTGTGGTGGTCAATTTTAATTTTGTGGCGGACTGAGAAATAAATAAATGTATGGGAATGTACAACGACACTCTTACTTGTATGATGTCACAGCAGTAGGCAGCACAAATATAACGACACGCCTATAATCCCTCCCACTCTGAAGTGTTACTAAACTCGATGGAAAAGCTAATCAAGCCAAAGTGAGGTGAGGTGAGCTGACCCGACCTGACCCAAACCAAACCGTGGGGTACTATGCAATGGAAAAGTGCCATAAGACTCAAAATATATGTAAGCAATAAGGTCTGAGAGGCTGTGCTTTATCGTTGAGTAATTCATAACTGAAGTGTGTTGTTAGGCATGACATAAAGCAGAGTACTTGCTTTAATATGATATTAAAGCAAAAAATATCTATCAACCCAACTTTCATGAAGAAAAATCACTAAAAGCCTTCTTTCCGCTGAAAAAATAGTCCCTCACTGGCAGCAACAGAATGTTTCACATTTGTTAACGTTGCTAAGGGTGCTGTACAGTGATAAACTTGGGTGCAGCGGTCATAGCTGTGTTATATCATAAATAAAAACACAGCTATTTACCAATCAGAAACAAAATCCGGAAGTAAGGGGGTGTCTACCATAGAGATTATATACGTAGACGCCTCATAGACTGATGCTGCCTATAGATGGTTTCAGCAGTAACAATATAAACAAGCAGCTTTCATGGTCAACACGTAACTTCCGGTAAACTCCGCTAAGAATAAATAACAACAAAGTCCTTTGAAAGTAGTTCATTTATATAACAAGCAAAATAAACAACACGTAGATTACATAGGAACCCAAAACATTTGTTATTTTCAATGAGGTATTTGTTTAAGAGTTCAGTTTTAGCAACCAGTCAGACCATTAAACAAACAGAAACCGGAAGTAAAGTTGGACCCGACGCGTGCCCAACCAATATGGCGGTGACGCTGGATTACATTCCAGCACATCATGACGCGTCTACATATATAATGTCTATGGTGTGTACCCCAAGGCGTTTGGGCCAGGAGCCGGTAGGTGAACTCTGGGTGAAACAATCAGCTCGTTAATGTCACTTCTCACTTGGCCGTCCAATCACAGTAGAGGATTGGCGGGACAAATATTACAACAACCAACCTGCGCATCGTTTAACGACTGATAAACAAAGCAGATGTATCATAGCAACCAAATCGCTTAGCTGAAGAAACATCAGCAATCGGCCACAGTTGGTGTCCGAATCAGAAACAAGAACTAAATCTAAGCGTTTGCGAGTATGGCTGAACATTTGAATCTTTATTTATGTACATTTTTCTAGCTATTAGCCCTCTATGGATATTAAATGCCATTCATGCCGTAAATGTTACATTAGGTGACAAGTTGTTTACATCATTGGCAAGTTAAAGTACTGACTGGGTGATTACATAAGCAATGATGTATTTCAGCACTGCGCTGTATGTTTCACCTTAGCCTTTCACCTTTTGATGTTCATTAAAGTTTTATACTTGCTGCAATTTGCAGTAAAGTGGATGGGTGATTTGTCACACTACATTAAAGAGCATAGCAGCAAGTATTATACTATTATACAATCTGTTCTTAAATAAACCAAAAAAACAATCAATTTCTATTTAAACTGCCCATCCGTCTTTTTGGGTGTGCAAGGGGTGGTCTTAATAATGCAAATCTAATCAATCCACCCCATGATTTTTGTGACATTATATTTCAGATAGACAGAGAAGATAAAAGCCACCGTTGTAGCTATTCTGCACATCAAAAAGAGAAACAGGGTGTCCGTCCTGTGAACGCATCCCATCGAGCACTTGATGCCTAGCCAGGTTTGTGATTTCAAATGGACATGATCTAGTTTGTTTTGCATTCGCTGTCACTGTTGTTATTGTTCCTGGTTCAAGACCAGCAGGTTTAATGGTCTTCTGTGAAGTCTATTATTTTCCAGTCCCAGACCGCCTTGTTTTCAGTGAAATTACGCACCATCACCGTTGGCGTTGGTTGAAAAAGGTAGCAGTCAACCTTTGCCGTTGTTGTCAGACCTCCACCCCATAGGGACTCTGTTTATGGTCCATCTTTGAGTTGCCTGCCGCAGAAGATTAAGTGTTTGTTCTGTAAATCAGGTCAATATAACAGCCGGTGATTAAAGACATAGCCACTGCTCCTCTGAGCCCCATAAATAGCCACAGATCGGGCTGCAGAACCTCGCACACACTCACAAGCGCATTTCACGCTACGGTACGCGCAAACACGCGAGTCGGCTAATCCCCGAGCTGAAGGCCCGTCTTAGTCACGCACACGCGCAAGATCTGTTTCGAAGAGGGTGACAGGTTCTGATCATCAACTAACGCGATCCTCCCCGGAGAAAGCCTGTCCACTGATAAGCGCTAATCCCGGCTGGCGTAGAAGCGTGACCGAGATCAATTAAACCCACGGCAGATAGCAATCGGAGCTGCAGGCCAGCCATCAAATGAAGGGAGGAGCCAGAAGGAGAAAGAATTAGTCTCTCACTATATCTTTCTCCTGCTATCTTTTATCTCCCTTTTTATTTCTCACTCTCGCCCCGACAGCAAGCAGAGACTCAGGGATCGATTTTCCCTACCGTCTTACAAGTCGACAAAGAACAACAACAACGGGCAATCGTCACCACAGCAAAACACAGGCGCTATATCTTCGACCATCACGAGAACCGTTATCTTTCTGAATGATGCCGCTCTTCAGATGCATCAACAGACCGCATCTCCAGATGTTCATGGACTACGGGGCTCCATCTGTAATGATTTTATCTGTTGTTGATGGTGCCAGCTTACACTTACAAAAACAATTCACCACATGCAGCGTGCCACGCATATCCTTTAATGTATTATCTCGCCCTCAGATAGAAAAGAATTTGATATCAATTTGGTTCTTGGAGTCTCATGTAAACAGACGGCGAGAGAATCAAATCTGGCAATGCACCTGATCCCCACTGAAGCAGTGAGTGATGGGTAATTTCTGGAAAAGCATACCACTACAATAAAGATACGTTTGCAGTATATATCAAATTTGGTTGGTACTGCATAAATGTTTTTAAATACGTTCCTGAGCATGCAGCGTGAGAGTCGGCATCCCACAATGCAATGCAGCCAGCTTGACTGTCCATTAGTTTTCCATTGAGCTGCCAAAACTGAGGATGCTGTACATAAAATTGAATTAAAGTTGCAAAATAACCATTTTGTTTTAGTGATCGTAACAGAAGACCACTAAATATACAACAAAGCGACCGTTTAAATGTTTTGCTTTGCACACTATTTATACAGTTTTAAAGGAAAATGGTGGCGTACAGTGAGAGAGAGACATTTATTTTTGTAAGTTTATTGTGTTGTTTCTTTGTTGTTATGCCTGTCTGTAAAGCGCTTTGAGAAAGCTACTTTAAAAGGCGCTATACAAAATAAATGTATTATTATTATTATAAAATACAATTCTAGTTATGTTTCTAGAGCATGAGCAGGTGTATGTTGTTTACTATGTGTAAGTGTAGTTTACAGACATCCCATCTCTCCAGGACATCTAATGAAGAGATTAATGTTGTCTGCGACAAGACGAAGCAAAAAAGTAACAGCAAGCGTATCGTGATTCGTCTGTTTTTCTGATAACTAGACCAATCAGTTTTTGCTGTGGGCAGGCTTGTGCTGCATGCACACTAAACGTGAAGCATTGCGTTTCTGGTTCTAGATTACTTGCAGGATTTATCTTTGTGTCAAGCTAATTTTTTGCTTGAGTTGAATATTATCGCCGCTCGTGAGTTTGCATCTATTGGCATCTTTGCCAGGGCCGCCGTCAGCCGAGCGCTGATGAGGGGGCATAAAAAAACAGAGAGGGGCCAATCACATCAATGCATATATTTCTCCCAGAAAATACATATAGCTTTGGTATGTTCCCTAAGTTTTAACACATTATAAACAAACATCTCGGTAATACTACAACCACAAAAACCGCATCTATAATGAGCAACGTACAGAGCTCTGAACAATCTTACTATATACACCAACAACAAAAAAACGCATACCTGCATATTAGCGCAGCACTGCTCATTGGGAGCTCAGACCTAAAAGTATTGGCTGTTGCTGTAGTTTCTATCTTTTCAATCTATTTTCGAATGTCCATGGTGAAATTAGTTAATGCAATATACAACCTTGAAATTATGTAATGTTCGTAACTTTCGTGTTTGCTTTCCATAGAAATTTTACGTAATGTTATTAGGGTAATGTTATACGCTTAGTCAAGTGACCAAACAAAATTCGACCTTGCCTCACAGACGGTCCTTAAATAAAATATTGCTATTTTAGTTTATTATTCACTATAGGAAGACAATACACTATTCAAATGTATTTTTTAAATAGCACATTTTATCATAAAAATCCCATTCAAAATTAAAGGACAAGTTTGGTATTTTAACTGTAAAGCCCTGTTTTCAGGTAATTTATGATGAAATAGAACAGTTTTGACTGAAATTTGGACACATGATGCTGCCCCGAAAATTTTTGGGTGTTTGTTGTTTCACCTCCCACCTATATATTGTGTGTATAGGTGCACAGGAACAATCCTTCCTAAAATGCATTAAACTTTCGTTTACAAAGACGTGAAACTCACTGAGTGGTCAGGGGTGTTCACTGATATGCTCACACCAAAATCGCTTCAAAAGATGCTTTCCAACAGGTATTTTAGCATTCGTTGTAAACTTGTGGGCCTATTTTCCAAACGCCTCACCCGTACATTCTTCCATTGAGAGCTTGAATAATAGACACTCCAGCCCAGTTGGTGGCGATAATCCACCTTTACCAATTGCAAGAATACAAACAAAGTTCCCGGCGTGGAGTAATACCGTACCTCACAGCACATCTAATACAAGTCAATGGAGTTGGACAAAACTACGATAAAACCTGTTGGAATGCGTCTTTTGCAGCGTCTTTTGTGTGAGCACATCAGTGAACACCCCTGACCACTCGGTGAGTTTCACGTCTTTATAAACAAAAGTTTAATGCATTTTAGGAAGGATTGTTCCTGTGCACCTATACACCCATTACAGAGGTGGGAGGTGATACAAGAAACACCCGAAAATTCTCGGGCGAGCATCATATGTCCAAATTTCAGTCAAAACCGTTCTATTTCATCGTAAATAATCTGAAAACAGGGCATTAAGTGTAAAATACCGAACTTGTCCTTTAATGGTGATCTGAGGGGGCAAGCTAGTGTGACGCCCCCTCATGCAACCCCTCGGTGGCGCAAGCCCTTGTCTTTGCATCGACTTTGTATGCAATCCACTCGTGCAAATCAGTAAATTCGCGTTTGGTATGTACGTCCCATTACAATCGACTTCTTTTCCTTCTCTTTCTTCAGTTCAGTCAAAGATATTTAATATTAACAAGATGCATCACTGATATTGATATGAATGGGGGATCACAGCAGTCAGAATGGCCGCCGTAGTCCCGCTTCCCAGTAAAAAGAGCCAATCACCAACAGTTAAAGAATGGACTGAGAGGGGGACCTTGCACAAGTTCAGAATTGACAAGTCTTGGTCTTGTTCCTGGAGGTGATGATATGGCGGTGTAGTGACATGACTTCCTCAAAAGGACTTTGGTTTAGTACACCACTGTAGTTTATTTACATTACATTATAAGTACATTGAAGTGTACCCCTGCTTAGAAATGGGTATTTTAATAGCATAGCTGACTAGCAGTTAACTCTTTCCCCGCCATTGACGAATGAACTCGTCAATTAAGAGAAAAAGCTTCCCTGCCAATGATAAGTATTTCCGGCGTTCCGCAATACCTCTATTATCCACTTATTATCCACAACTTATAAAACCCGGAAGTATTGTCCGTGTATGTTTTGAAGATTGCTCTGCATCTGATCTCTATCAAAAGTCCTTCACAAAAATTGAATTATCTCAGCTTAAAATTTTGTGTTTTTGTGTTTATATATTTAAAGAAGAACATTTTCTGGAAGGCATTAAACTTTTGTGAAAATCATGAAAAATGCTTGCGCTGACTGGCAACTTAAAAAAAAAAAAATTGGCAGGGAAAGCGTTAAAAACATTGCTCTATATAATATTACATAATATAATAATGTGTAAATGATATTAATATATTCAATATTATAATTGTGTTTTTTTGTTGGGGTCGGTGAGCTACCTTCCTGAAATGAGTTTTTGCAAAATGGGATTTCTGATTTTAAGAAGTGTGTTGCCTTTATTATCCCAGAGCACATAATCTGTTTCAAACCAGCTGTGACAGTTCTTTCAGTTGCCTATTTTCACACTTCTTGGATTTTCATAAGTGTTTCAATTTTTTTTATAGGTCAATAAAAGTGAATTAACTTTAAAATTCTTTAGGTATGTTTTGTTTCAAAAGTTTTTTTCTCACTACTTCCTTCTGCTTGAATTCACTTTCTCTTCCCCAGAGACGAGCATCCGCTTCAGAATCTCCGAGCTGTAAGAAAAACAAAGAATACAGGAGGCTGGCCACAGAAAAAACTCCATATGTGGACATGTGTGTCCATGTGAGCGTATGAAGGCATTCGGTGAGTGTGACACACTATGGTCCACCCGTCTTATAGCACAAGTCATCATCGGCTTTGTCTGTCTTCGCCTCAGATCAACACAGGAAATGAACCATCTGCTGTTTCTTCTGACCACATAACGCACACATACACACCCTTCCCCAGTAGCCTATCCTTCCCCATCTTTCCAAATCTCCAATCTTGTGTTTCCTTGCTCCTGTCGAGACGGCTTCAATTATAGCCTTTCCTCCAGCTTATGTTTTGGGTGGATTACATGTGCTGTCTGTGAGTAGGATGTATGTAGGATATGATGGGCTTTTTCATCAAACACCCTGCTTAAAGACAATGCCGCTTTTGGTCCCCACCAACAAAATTCCTTCCACTAAAGATCATTATTGGGGAATTTCAGTGTCGCAGGCATAAAAGCGGGAAATGTGGAAAAGATGCGAAATGGTCCTTTATTTAGATGAATTTATTGGTTTGGATTGGTTTATTATAGCTTAGGAAGTCTCGTTAAGTTCGTTCGCCAACTGGCTTCACTTGGCAGTGACCTATTTTGATAAAAGCTGGTGGTGGTTCAGCCAGGGTCTGGGAATTCGGGGCAGTTTTGTTGGCAAGTGTCGTGCTAGTGCATGTTGTGACTGTGCCAGCTCCAGGCTCCCCAGTCTAAACACGGCAGTCGGAAGAACGCAGATCGTGAATGTAGATTCCTTGTTGCTCGTATATCCTAATGTTTACTTCCGAACTGGAACATGGCCACAAGAGTCAATTTACAATTTGCTACCTCAGATAGTTGGATCAAAAATAGCACTTTATCAAGGGAGCTACTACAAGAAAGACTGTCTTTATGATGCAGTTGGAAGAAGCTTGAAAACACAAAGTTTTTGCATCCAAGCACTATAATCGTAAGCGAATTTGTGGCATATTTGGTGGTGCCCACTTTAGAAAATGTACCAAGCTGCCAAAAAGCTAATTAGATTTTGCATGAGGGGGTTTCTGCCAAATACATCGTTTGTGACTTTCTTTAGAATCAAATAGCATACATTAAAAAATAACTTTGCCAATTTTTTTACACCCTTACGAACTAAAATACCATTTTTCCACTCCATCTTGATACCTTTGTAACATTTTAAAGTCGCCATGAAACGGAAGTAGCGATTGCCTTATTTTCCCCGTGGTGACGTATATCCGAATGAAACAGGGGTTAGTTGTAACACGGACTGTTTAAATTGTTGCACAAGGTTGAGCGTTTTGTATTTCCGCTATTTTTTTATGCTGCCAAAAGACGATCTCCCGCAAATTATTGGAAATGTATAATGTTTTTCAGAGAGTTATTGATGAAAGATTGTTTTGGTGGCATGCAAGTAAATTTTTTCATCGTATGTTTTTTTTCGGTTTCTAAGTTGGGTGTGTAAGATACCAAATCCAATGCTATGTCATAATAATCAGTGTCTTGTTGACTAAAACATAGCATTATTTTGAAATATGTCTGCAGCTCTTAGCAGGTTTTTGGTGGGCTTGAAAATATTTTGACCCAGCGGGATTAATTGTAACGCTGTGTTACAACTAACCCCTCAGCACTTACGATATGAAAACAGCTAACATTAGCGTAATTCTTTCCGTTATTTAAATAGGCTACACACGAATGATTGCTGGCTGCAAAAAAAAGAAATGTGCCTGTCTTATCAAAAATCGTGTGTCAAATTTATTTTTGTTCATATCTTTAATATTGATTGAATAAGATCACGTCAACGATTGAAATCAAAATGAAATGAATGGCTTAAATCAGACTTTGATGCTTATTATTTCAGAATTTGATTTTGAAACTGTAGTATGATTATTACAGACTGGGTCACATATAAAACATTCGTTTGTCATAATTGTGCTGCTTTTTCTCACATATTTAGACATTTGTATCCATTTATAATTGAACTATTGTTAGAAAAGGGCTGGATGAATGAATACAGTGTAGATCAATGTATATTATAGACAGATATATAAACAATATCCACTTCAAGTATATAGACAAAATAGTATTGAAATATTTGCCTGCAAATTTAACTAACCCCCTGCCTGCCTGTTACAATTAACCCCACCTATGGGGTAAGTTGTAACATTTGCATTTCTGTCACGTTTGGTTTAATTGTTCAAGAATGGTAAGTACTAGAAACAAACTTCAAATGTTCATTTGTAGCAGAGATGTGTGTGACGCTTGTGTAAAAATATAATTAATCAAACTCAAATATTTTTTGAATGATTGAGCCAAAACCAAAAAGCTTTAGGTTGTGCCCCGCTCTCCCCTACTCAATCTGAATAGCTTTATTTTTAAATTAACCCCTACCAGGTTCACCCAACCGTTATATAAACATCGCATTTTTGTTTCTCCATCATGATGAACGTATATAATGCGTTTTTGTTGTTTTAGTTGTGTAATTACTTGGTGGTCCTAAAAACAAATCCCTAATAATGCATCGTCCCCCTCCTCCAGACCTTGTAGAAGCGCCTTGTTTTGGTTTGACTTCTTAGTCCAATCCTTCTGTTATCTGCTGTTGATCCAGCTGTCACATGTCAGTCAATAACCTACAGCCTGATTTTCCATTACACGAGACCTCTGGCATTCAGAAGTCAACAAAGAGAACGAAAGAGAAAAAAGCGGGCGGTTGACATGACTGCATATGAAAATATCACTTTATATCTCCACTTAACCTTCAGTAGATTCAAAAGATTTATTCTTTCTTTTATTTTGACTTTGGTACCAATCCTAATGAATAATAACAGAATATTTTTGTCGAAGCTGTGATGCAAAGGCTAAAGCTTGAAGTATAGTCTGTTTTTTTGTAAGTATAGGTGAATGTACACGTGGATGAATGCACAGCCTTGCAAAGTTAATTTTATTTGACTCGTATATGTACACAGACGTTCAACGCAAAGCATCTCCTGGGCTACATACTACATTCTCATGTAGGTGCACGTGCGGATTTCAAAAATTCGGCGTTCCGACGCTTCTGATGATGAAAATTGCATCATGCACACTCTCCGCTGACCCTCACCTACGCATAAAAAATGGACCATACTTCAGCCTTAAATGTGCCTCTGGGAAACTTAAGCTTTGCATTTACATTTGGACCTTTTATACAAAGTGACTAAAAGTGCATTCATGCTATACATTATGTGTGTTCACTGGGATTCAAACCCATGACCTATGATCCGTCAGTTGCACTACAGAAATATGTATTTTTTGCTGCAGATCTGGCCTGTAAAGCGTCACTATCGTATTCCTCCCTCTTCTCCGGTCTGTTTTTGAGCAGCATCCACATTGATCACAGATCAGTGAAACAATTAAAATAATTGCTGGCATGAGATTGAAGAGAATTACTCAATACTGTGACCGCCAGTTCCACATGAGAGGATTTACAGTTTAACTGCTTCTCTACAGTTGCTTGGACAGAGTAAATGGTATAGAAACGCAGCACATTAAGACTGTCATATACTCTTTTACCAAATCTCCCATAATGCCTAAAAAGCAAAGCTCATCTTCTAATCTATTTGATACAGAACTGCTGGTTCTCTATGGGTTTGGACTTCAAGCCTTATCCCATTGGATCAAAGTGCCGTGAGGCTCTTAAAGCCAAAGTAATACTGCTCTCACATGCGTGCGTTTGCTAATCTCAGTACTAATTGCAGTGTTGTATTTTAGCAATGTCAAGCTGTTGTATCAGCTTATGTATAACATCACTGGTGCATACTGGACCTTCATCGATATCTGTAGTCGACTGGATCAGTGGTTCTCAAACTTTTTTGGCGTGTGCCTCCCCCCGCCCCCTTGAGTCATTGCATCCTTTCGTGGCCCACCAAAGAAAATTAATGACATAAAACATTAAAATTTGAATTAAACAAAACATTAAATTATACAATGTAGTGCTGTTGGTAAGTAGCCTTATTTTTCTAAGGTTTGAATACCCAGAATATATTGTAATATAATGTATTTTATAAAATGTCAGTAAACTGGTGCCCACCCTTAGGGGGTCATGGCCCCCAGTTTGAGAATCAGTGGACTAGATGGTCAATCTTGATCATGCATCAATTGTAAGTTCTGCATGTGCTGCTTGTGAGGTTAGAGAAGGGGTGCGTCAGGCACGCTTCTGGTATGTACAGACACAGAAAACGCGACGCAGCCACCACGCAACTGACATGCAACAGATATGCCACGCAGCCGGTGTTGCACATGCGACTAGTATACAGGAAAGTTACTTTTAAAAATAATGCATTACAATATTAAGTTACTCCTAAAAAAAGTAACTAATTGCGTTACTTGGTTACTTTGCATGGAAAGTAATGCTTACGTTACCTTTGCGTTACCTTTTCTTACTTGGCTGAGGCCGTGCAGATGTTTTTTATGATCACAAAAATGTGAAGCTCTGGCCTGCCATCTCCGTTTCTGACTCAAACTGTTCCCGCTCAGGCGCACAGAGTGCGTAATTCTATGTTAATATGTTCAGTTAAATTCAGTACATTATTTTTTTTAAACTGAAAAGTAACTTGTATTACTTTTTTTAAAAAAGTAACTCATATTAATGCGTTACTTTACTCGTTACTTCAGAAAAGTAATATTATTACGTAATGCGCGTTACTTGTAATGCGTCAACCCTAACACTGCATGCGACTACAGGAGGATGTAGTATGCAGCCCAGGAGATGCACTGCGTTTTGTCGCAATGCGCATATGTTGAATATCTGCATAAACTCTGCTTACAAGATTGTGCATTTGTCTGTAAGCATACGTTCGTGACTTTAGACCAGGTTTTTTTTGGTCAATGGCGTAGTCTATTTTAGTTGCCACAAAATAGCAACGCGCCAAGAGTGCGCCTGAACACATCTCATTTTCAGATCAGAATGCCCATGGGCGCAAAATTGGTCGCAAATGCATTTGCTATTTAAGCAAAGTGGCGCTGAACGTGAAAAGTTTAATTGCGACGGGTTGAAACTAGCAAAAGACACTTGCGTCGCACAATGCATGACTATACTCCGGGCTTTAGAATGATACATACCAATAAATACCATTTAGTTTAGTTTTTTACTCCTTCATTCAAATTATTATGTTGTGATACAAACTGATATTCTGTTGTCATTGTAACCCAATTCAGAAAAAACTCACAATATGAGTTCTGGTGCGTTTTTTTTAACCATTTTTTAATGCCAGGATATAATCTGCCCTGATCATCAGCTGTTTTTAAACAGCCGGAAGAAGTCAGATTGTGGGAAACATAGCTTTAATCTGCCGATACAGATTGTATGACGATATATCAGTGCATCTTTAGTTGCTACGAAATGCCAAATTAAGTGTACGTAAATGTTATAATGGTAAACGTTTTATCTCGATGAGTGCTTCGTCCAACCAAATTCCTAAATTCCATATTATTCCGACCCTGTTGTGGAGCTTCTTGGTAGTTAAAGCCACCTACTGTTCCTAAACCCCTTCGGGAAAAGTTTAAGTTCGGGGAGAGACTCTGGCACAAAGAAAGAATGGGGTCTTCTTTGTTTCAGGGACCACTCTACACATTCTTGTCAACCATATGTTTGCACAAGGGGGCTTTGGATTTTCTCTAAGTCCCTCTCTGAGAATGCATAAAGCCCATGCTGAGCCAACATAATGTCCTCTTCAAAATCACAGACCTGCAACCCTTCTGAGAAGTAATAAAGAGAGAGGGAGAGAAGGGTAAGGGAGTAAAAATCAAGTGAAAAAAAACAGTATCACACCAGCTTGTCGCTGGTTTCCACTACCGCTAAATGTGTGGAGAAGTGCTGTATAATTCAGTTTTAATGCTTTATATTGGATCCAGACTGGACAGATTGACTAAGCCTCACCCAGGGAATAAAACCCGTCACTTTATTTTTCCTCTATTTCCATCTTCCTTTTTCTCCCTCAGTGGAGATTTTCAAAAAACATACCATGTCTTCTACTGTATCTTTGTCGCTAGCTGAGCCGCATCGCATCTTAATTAGCGGTTTTATAGCTTTTTCCAACTTTCAGTTCTTATTGCTTCACGCTTATTTTATTTAAAAGCCATAATGAAAGCCAATTTCCCCACTCTGGCTTTGAGAGAGAGAGAGAAAAAAAATGTTTATAAGAACATCATCAACAACAGCTCTCGTGTTATGAAGGTAGTCATGGGTGCTCCTGTGCTGCCAAAATACAATATTGTCTCTTTCACGGTTTGCAGAGCCGCAATGGGTTCATAAGCATTAAAGATTTTAAATATTTTGAATCTAAATACTAAGAATAATAATTGAGAGGGAGAGGGAATTTTGAGAACAAATAAATGTATTACTATTAAATATTCATAAAATATTTGCAACACACATGTTCACTTCACGAGTTCGCATCAACATGTAATCGATAGGGAATGTGAGAAAGCATGAAAGCATTTGGCGTGCTGTCGGAAGGGAGGGCTCTGAGATCTGAATTTTAGTCTGAACCCAGAGTACTTCCCCTTCTTTAACCCTTGTATTGTGTTTGATTTTTGTGACCATTTTGATGGAGCAATCAAACTGACCCGCAACGGATTCAATGCAATTCCCTAAATATCATATTATGAAAAACAAGAAGTAATTAGGTATGAACAGGACCATTTTAGTATCAATATTTGTCACACATTATAACACTTAAAGGGACATTCCACTTTTTTGAAAATATACTAATTTTCCAGCTCCGCTAGAGTTAAACATTTGATTCTTACCATTTTAGAATACATTCAGCTGATCTCCGGGTCTGACGCTACCACTTTTAGCATAGCTTAGCATAATCCATTGAATCTGATTAGACCATTAGCATCGCGTTAAAAAATAACCAAAGAGTTGATAATGTTGAGAATATTTTTCCTATCTAATACTTGACCCTTCTGTAGTTACATCGTGTACTAAAACCAACGGAAAATTAAAAGTTGTGATTTTCTAGGCAGATATGGCACTATACTCTCATTCTGGCGTAATAATCAAGGACTTTGCTGCTGTAACATGGCTGCAGCAGGCGTAGTGATATTACGCACTGCCCAAAAATAGTTTCCTTGGTTACTTTCAATAGCAGGTGACTATTTTGGGGCACTGTGTAATACCATTTTCTGTCTTTGAGGAAGTAAAGGGTAGTAAAACACCAACATATAAGCAATAAATGTATTCAATTTGTGTCTATACAGTTTCCTTCAAACAAAAATATGGGTCAAATTGATCCACGAACATAAAAATTTTAAAAAATCATTATTTGCGTTAAACACTTCATTGTATCCTAACCTTGAATGCATGTTCATTGGCCCTAAATGAGAAATAGTGACAAAATGTCTGGAAGATAAAGATAACTTAAGTAGTATTTCATATAGATTGTATATAGAAATGATAGCTCACTTTTACCATCTGTGTCTGTGAAAGTCTTAATCATTACTGAAAAGAGTGAGAAGCATTTTACCCCCATTTCAGGATAGTAAAACACCAATATAGCAACAAACACTGAAAACATATGTTTAATTTGGGTACAAAATTTAGTTGGGTACACTTCAAAACATATCAGAGTGTCCAAACTTTGCATGCATGTTCATGGACATAATTGAGAAAAAGTCACAAAATTTCAAGAATAAAATCACAGGTTAACTGGTTTTTCCGACAGCTTAAAATCAAAACGGATCAAAATGACCCAGAACATAATATAAGGGTTAACTGGGATAGATGAAACTAGCTAAGAGTGAGGTGATGGGGTGGAGGAGGGATGCTGCAAAAAACTGTCACACTGGGACAGAGGTGAGGGACGGCTATTTAAAGGCACCTTTTCGGGCTGATTTTTTTTTTATTGAACCATCCCAGTATAGACCTTTTGCGTGTTTGCAAACAGAGATGACGTTTTTTGTGGGCGGAGCCCAACTGGTGGCAGAAAGTGACAGCTATGCAGTAGCGATGTGAAGTGTTTTATCGTTAAACTGTGATTTTTATGGATCCGGTGTGCTGTAGAAGTCTGTTTCCTCTATATTTCTCTTTAGTGTAATGTTTCTTATAATGTTTTCACCAAGTTACATTTATTTTTTTAAATAAATAAAAATTTTAAATGGCTTGGCTACTGATATGTTTGCATGTATGTAATGTATATGTATTGTTCTTTATTGGTAAATCAATTATTTTTACAATATGAATCGCTGAAGTACTTTTAAGAGCAATACTATCATGTATTCTGTATAATATCATTTATTAAATATTTCATAATTTTCCTGTTTTCAATTTCTTCCTTATATTTTTAGCCTACGTGTTTGTTCTAAAACGATTATGTTTACATACAAATGAATTTGTATAGGCCTGTTTATATATTATTAACACTTTACATCGTGTGTGTGTGTGTGTGTGTGTGCGCTATGTTTATATATTTATAAGTAAACATCATAATTTAGAACAAGCAGGAAGAAGACAGACTAAGATATAAGGTAAAAAGAAGTAATAGAAAACGGAAAAAATACGAAAACTTTAATAAATGGTAATATTATTGATATTATGAACTCATTCAAATCTTTAATCTTTCTAAATAAATTGTAAACGTAACGTAATAAAAACGCTATTAGAGACACACAGAGGGATCAGACTTCGACAGAACACTGGATATCTTCTCTAATTATTTTCTATTGTAATTATTAAAAGATTTCCAAATGATTTCATCACTCCAGTCTGTCCGGTTGAGGGCTTATTGCAACCATAAACACCTACGTTTATCTTCAAATGGTGTCTTCGACGACGGTATACTATAAAAATGAAGGTCATCTATTTTGGCATTCCTATTCTGACACTCAACAGCACAACAAGACCTTTTCTAGAGTTATATTGTTTGTTTCACTTGTGTCTCATTCATTTCCACTGTTTTTCTGCCACCACATTGTGCGCGTGACGTAACTGTGACGTCGACTTGCAAAAGGTCTATTAATTACAACCCAACGGGTTGGATTTGTTTTGTTTTTTGACTCAACGCTTGGTTGAAAATAACCCAGCATTTTTTTTCTTGAAATTATTAATTTTGTTTTTTTACATGCATTATATGTGCATATGTACATGCATACACAATTTCTGAGAACTACATTGTATTTGGAAAAATGAAAAGAAAAACTATTACACTGCAGTCATGTGCGATACTCAAATTTATTTTTATACGGAGCTTATGAAACGCTGTGTTTTGTTTGTCAGGTTCCCTAAAAGTGTGACAGAGGACCGGATGGACCATATTACCTGTATATTACAACAGGTCAAACACACAAAATGTGCATCTTTTATTTTTAATGAGTTATGAATATTTAACATCGGGGGATGTTAAGAAACACGACTGTAGAAATCAATAAATTGGATTTTTAAATGGATCCCAGAGTAAAACAAGAGTGACTCTAAGAGAAAGAGACGAGGGAGAAAAAAGCACTGGAAAATTACCTGATGCTTAATCGCTTGAGATGCGTGCCGGGTAAAATTACCAGCAAATTTGTGATGCTCACGTGTTTGCGTTTTTATTTCCGAGTGTGTCTTGTGGATGTGAGCCAGTGCTTGAGAATATAACCATGTTCGTGTGTCTCTGTGAATGTTTGTGTGCACGGGTGTGTGTGTTGGTGTAACTTGCGCACACCGTCATGCACATAAATTAAATTTTTCCGATGTGAAACATGAAACACAAATAAATGTGGTGCTATGAGAAGATGCTTTTAGCTTGTGGCAGCTTTTCTTTTCACAATGTTATACTGCATAACTTCAAATCATGTTAACCTCTGTATGCTTGACTTTGGCTAGGCAAACTGTGATCCCTCATGGTAGCCTGTCCTGCGTGGTGATGGGTTAGCTATCGGCCGATAGAGCCATGCAGCTTTGAAAGGAATAGAGCCCAAGGCGAGCTAAACATACTCCATCATCCCTAAGCCTAGGGTTTGAGCTCTGTATCCCAAGGAATGGAATGAAGAGAAAAAATGTTCAGGTTAAGAAAGTAAGTAAAAAAAGATAAACATGGTCAGAATTTAGAGATAGCCCGGGATGACCTGTGGGTGAGGAGGTTGCCTACACTAACTGCTGGATTTCTGTTTGCAGAATCCGAACACCATATCATCTTCAGAGCAAGAGAGACGTGCATGCCTGGCAGCTGTCGATGAGAGCAGCTTATGGTCATTTCAAATTCATCTCTATATCAGAGCGTTCAGATGTGTTCGGTACACCACAGGCAGGTAAAGTGATGGACCACCGAGAAAACGTTGTGCTTATCTGACACCCTCCCACATCACCGCCACCTGCTTCTTTTTATTGGTGATCTAACCTGCAATGAGGAGATAAAGGCCAACAGGCTTTTTCTATAAAAGCACTTATCAGAGCCCAACAAGCTCTCTCAAACTTGTTTGATTGACAGGCCGGTTATTTGGGATTCTTCAGACATCCTGTTCCCCCACACGTTTTACGTAGACACACACGCATCCCGCTTTGCTTTGACAGAGTTTCGTGTTCGGTCTCACATGCGTAAATGAGAACTTGCACATACTTAAGTAATCACTGTCAGACAATTAAAAGATGCCAGAGCGATCATCCTCGCTCGAGCGTGCGCGCCCACGCGTGCATGCAAACATTCATTATGGATATATAGACAACTAAGAGGCCTTTTATTTTTGGCAGCAGATGTGAAGTGAGAAGTCAGGCAGCCAATAAGGAAATCAAACAGAGAAAATGAAAATCTGAAGAGTGACGCTTTCACCTGCCCAACTTATCAGCATGAATTTTTCATCAGTCCAGAGCTGCTATATTACCTCCGAGTCTTTAGCCAGGCACTCAATATGAGCCCTTATTTTTCTCTCCATATGTCTTAGCGTTGAGACGTTTTCATAAACCGAAGCCTCTCGAGCGCGCAGACAAAGAGCCTCATTCAGTCTGGCTTCTACATCAAGGATATTCTGCTTATTTGCAGACCACTTTAACTGGAAAGGTTACAAATGGGTGGGAAAGGTGTTATTTCTAGACTCTAGTGTTTTGTTACAAACTAAGCTTGTTATAAACTATCTAGATCCAGGGGCTGACCTGATGTCTCCAGAGGCTGAAATTGTTTATCTACTTGACATGGTCTGGTTTTTGTTTGCGGTATTGTTGTCTTTGCCACTGTAGATAGATAGATAGATAGATAGATAGATAGATAGATAGATAGATAGATAGATAGATAGATAGATAGATAGATAGATAGATAGATAGATAGATAGATAGATGCAATAATCCAAAATGCAATAAATCCATTGAATCAATATATAAATGTGCATTTGAAGAGTTTCGTTGCAAAACGAGATAACTCCGTTTTTAACATTTTTGTCAAAACATGTTTATTATTATGTTATCATGTTATTATTTTGTTTTATGGTGTTACTTAGCTGTATTTATTAGGTTATGAAGGTTTAATCAAAACAAACCAACTGCAGTTGAATTGATATTAATTGGAATGCACAACCAAAAAAACGAGATTTCTAAAAAAAAAACGGAGTTATCTCGTTTTGCATCGAAACTCTTTATTTATCTTTGCCATGTTATATTCATTTAGTTGCCTAGTGGTATACACTGATAAAAAAAATAAACATTAATGGCATTAATGAAAACCCTTACTTTGTCATATTATGAACACTGTCATTGCTGCAGTTATACTTGGGAGGTCGTTTATTGCGTTTTGGGAAAAAAGATGACAGAATAACATGGCGGATATTGGATTTTGCGTAAAATTAAAAATTAACTTTTTAATACTGACCTGATACAATACTGATTTTGGGGGTAACTCGCCGTTTATAACAAGATGAATTCCCAAGTATATCAGACAATTCTTCAGGATAATGTGAGAATGTTTGTACGTCAGCTGAAACTGTGTAGAAGGTGGGTGATGCAACAGGACAATGACCCAAAACACCAGAGCAAGTCCACAACAGAATGGCTTCAAAAAAACAAAATCCGCCTTTACGAGTGGCCTTTTTATAATACACATGAGACGTCCAAGGAATATAACAGAGCTAAAGCAGTTCTGCCAGGAACAATGGGCTAAAATTTCTCCTCAACAATGTGCAGGACTGATCCACTGCTACAAGAAGCACCTGGGGCCTCATTTATAAACGTTGCATACGCACAAAAAAAGGCGTACGCCACTCTCTACGCAATAGTTGTTATTTATAAAAAGCAAACGTGACGGGAAAATGTGCTGTCCGTCACGCAAGCTCTGACCCAGGCGTACGCACAAAAACGGGTGAAATGAGAAATGGCGACACCGACGGCAGATGGAAGAAACACGTGAAAGTAAAAATGACAACACTAACTCTCATAAATAACATGAAGACTTCACAAAGCAAGTCTTACAATTAACAGCCTACACCAGTGGTTCTCAAACTGGGGTCCGGGGCCCCCAGGGGGGCCGCGAGATGGTGCCAGGGGGGCCCCAGTTTTATGACATTTTATAAAATACATTCATTTACCATGAATTCTGTGTAATTAAACCTAAAAAAAATAAGGCTAACCAACAGCACTACTTTTTATAACTTAATATGTTTTGTTTAATTAAAATGTTACATTTTAGAACAGTTTTTGTCATAAATTTTCTTTGGGGGGGCCGCGAAGAAATGCACCGTACACAAGGGGGGCCGCACGCGGAAAAAGTTTGAGAACCACTGGCCTACACGAACACCCGTTTGATCGATCAGCAGTGAAACAAAATAAATAAATCGAAAATTATAACAAAAATTCAAATGAACACATATTTGCTAAAAGAAAAGTGAAATATGTTCTGCAATAATATTGGCATGTTGTGCAATTCATCCTCATAAAGAAATAGTTAACAGAACGAAATAATGTACAAAACTGATATTCTCGTCAATGTGTCCGTCTGGCGGAGCAGATATAGATGCAATACATAGACAGATAGATAGATAATTAAGGAGATATATAGTTAGATAGATAGATAAATAAATAGATAGATGTATTAATTGTCCACTGGGGAAAGTTGTTTTCATAGTAAACCATATCTTCATAATCTACGGAATTATGGTATTCATGCATATGCCTTTAGTGTGTTTTATTTTTGATAAAACAATGTATGGCGTATGTCTCAACCATTCAGAAGCAACAAGAAATTACATTTGCGCTGAACAATGACCCATTTCCACGTCGATTATTACCGACATCTGTAGCTTGTCAGATGCAATTAAATGAATGGAAATAAAATGCTCCATCACAATGCGTAATGCCCACACTGTGCTCTCCAAACAACGTTTTTCTCCTCTTTTCCCCCTCGCCAACGATAACTTCTACTTCACATTGAGTGAATTTACGTTTTTTTTAATTTCCTCTATGTGTTTGCCATGATTTCGCAATCAATGCATATTAACTTGTGGGTGTTTCACGGACTATTTATGGGCAACTATGGGCGTGTCATGAAGCCGCAAAAGCTGCGCTACATTTAGAATTGATTGTGATTTATTAAGGGAAAAATGCGTAGGATGTGCGTGCGCACGGTTTTATAAATCCGAATATTTCTGTGCGTACGCCGTCCTATGTTTCATCCGTACGCCACTTCTGACGCAAATCCTACGCAAAGTTTTATAAATGAGGCCCCTGGTTTCCAAAAGGGGTCACATACTTTTTCTTGCCACTGTGTATATAGATATAGATATGGATAGATATAGGTGGGTTTTGGATGGATGGATAGATAGACATACTGTACATAGATATAATAGATGAATATACAGTATAGAGATAGATAGAGATTGAGAGATTTAGATTTATTGATATAGAGATATAGATAAAGAGAAACAAAAATATAGATAGAGATAGATAAAAAGATAGAGAGAGAGAGATAGAGATATATACAGTATATATATATTGATATACAGATATAGATATAGAGATACAAAAATATAGATAGAGATAGATAAAAAGATAGAGAGAGAGAGATAGAGATATATACAGTATATATATATATATATATATAAATATACACAGACAGATAGATGGATGGATGGATGGATGGATGGATGGATGGATGGATGGACAGATGATGGATGGACGGATGGATGGATGGATGGATGGATGGATGGATGGATAGATAGACATACTGTACATAGATATAAAAGATGGATATACAGTATAGAGATAGTTATTGATAGAGATTGAGAGATTTAGATTTATTGATATACAGATATAGATAAAGAGATACAAAAATATAGATAGAGATAGATAAAAAGATAGAGAGAGAGAGATAGAGATATATACAGTATATATATAAATATACACAGACAGATAGATGGATGGATGGATGGATGGATGGATGGATGGACAGATGATGGATGGACGGATGGATGGATGGATGGATGGATGGATGGATGGATGGATGGATGGATGGATAGATAGACATACTGTACATAGATATAATAGATGGATATACAGTATAGAGATAGTTATAGATAGAGATTGAGAGATTTAGATTTATTGATATACAGATATAGATAAAGAGATACAAAAATATAGATAGAGATAGATAAAAAGATATAGAGAGAGAGATAGAGATATATACAGTATATATATAAATATACACAGACAGATAGATGGATGGATGGATGGATGGATGGATGGACAGATGATGGATGGACGGATGGATGGATGGATGGATGGATGGATGGATGGATGGATGGATGGATGGATGGATGGATGGATGGATGGATAGATAGACATACTGTACATAGATATAATAGATGGATATACAGTATAGAGATAGTTATAGATAGAGATTGAGAGATTTAGATTTATTGATATACAGATATAGATAAAGAGATACAAAAATATAGATAGAGATAGATAAAAAGATAGAGAGAGAGAGAGAGAGATATATACAGTATATATATAAATATACACAGACAGATAGATGGATGGATGGATGGATGGATGGATGGACAGATGATGGATGGACGGATGGATGGATGGATGGATGGATGGATAGATAGACATACTGTACATAGATATAATAGATGGATATACAGTATAGAGATAGATAGAGATTGAGAGATTTAGATTTATTGATATACAGATATAGATAAAGAGATACAAAAATATAGATAAAGATAGATAAAAGATAGAGAGAGATATATACAGTATATATATAAATATATAAGTATACACACAGTGTGCAGTTGGTGTAAAATTTGACACCGACATAGATACTTTTTAAGATGGGTTTTAAGAGTTTTCCAGAATCTAAACCATGATATTGAGCTTCCCACCCTGATGTCCAGTTTGCAACCATGCAAACTCGTAAGCATCCCGAATTGAATTGGTCAGTACAATTTAACAAGAAACTATTGCTATATTTCAGATTTAAAAAAAAAAGTAATTTTCTGCTCTTCCGCACTGTAAGCATTCTGAGTCCTCCTGAAGCATTGAGTATGTATTTATGAACTCAAGGTGAAGGTTTTAATGGACACGGCGAGGTGTTCAGATAAGGAAACTCATGTTTATTTTAGTCTCGTGTAGCCTTGCGTGCGTTTCACCTAGAATTCCAAAATTTCACTACTCTCTATTTCCATGCGCAAGCCAGAGACGTTAACATCTGCATCTGCACCTTATTTCATTTATAAAACATAAGCTGGAGGATTTGTACTGGAGACGTCTGTTCTTCAAGCCCTCTTCTCTTACAAGCGTCCTCAGTCATCATTTAAGGTTCAATGGATGTCAAATACTAGTTCACAGAGAGGCAGAGAAGCTTGTGCGTCACAGATCCTACCTATTATTTTTAGTAGCGTTATGCGAAATTCTGGTTTTTGGAGAACCCAAATCCGCCACGCTTGTTATTCTTATAGTGGCCGGTCCTTATGTTACCAAACCCAACCAGCTGCCAAGACTTGACTGCGCTGGGCTGATGTTCAACACAGACGGAGAAAAAACCTCACCCCTTCCAGCCTCCTGTTTATTTAGATGGGAATAGAAATTACTACAGATTGGTACACAGATACTCCCCTGACAGAGCAGGTGTTCATCACACGTGTGTGTTAATATATTTATTTCTACTTCTTTGCTAAGGTGTATTTGCGTGCAGATGCCCCAACCCTGGAAGAGAACTAGATTTCACTGGATTTGGCCACCGCTATCCGAGACCCCCGGAGACCATGTGAGTGTGCTCAAAAAACTTAATGTAGGACTCGTACAAAAAAAAGTAAAAAACCTAAAAACTAGAATGGACAAGTAGGCCTGTTCTCCCCAGGTGTGTGGTTAAGTCTCTTGATCTTGTGCGTTTGGTGTTGGCTGGGATTTATTTTAACACGGCTGATAGTCTTTCACAGCTGCTATGTCGTTTAAGTAAAGTGAAAACAAACAGCCCACTACTCCTGGGAATGAGTGTTAATCTGTTATTTTGCTACACCTGTTTGGGGTGGTAGATGAACATATGGGCCCCTTCGAAAACTGTGGTTGTAGAAATAGCGTTTCGGATGTTTGAAGGGTGCTTTGTATATATGTATATATTTTTTATTGTTATATATTTTGTGCGAGTGAGAGAAAGAGAGTGAATGAGACATTTTATGGTTCCTGTATTGCGGACCACTTACTGCCAACAAGACGGCCCCAAAAGAAGCAGCGTTTTTAATCAAGACTCTTGTGTTTTACTGTCATTGTGTTGGCAGAAGTATACACCACAATCTATGTCAGCTGAGCATTGCGGCTTACAGCATGTGTTAATTTAGCAGTCATTTCACATGTGACTAAGAGAGTCATTAAAGCGCTGGATGCCGCAGGGCAAGACGTTTATGAGCGACATCGGTTTAATGATGTTGGCCGTGTGGTCAAGTACCTGGATTGTTCATAAATAGGCTGCAGGTTGAATGTCAAGGTGTGGGTGAAGAATTTACACTTTATGCTTTGCAGGAAAGTCATTTAGTCACTGGTTGCTCACACATTGTCAGTACAATAAATAGAAATAGGAGTTGTGGTGTCTGCTCATTCCCGGCCTGGGATGGAAGTTTTATTTTTTTTGTAAACTGTGACCGTGATTGTGAAATCCACCCTTAAAGTCTCATGAGATAATTATGAGATTAAGAGCATCAAAGTTTGATTTCAAACATTGATTTAAAATAAAAACTGGTGTTTTCACAGACTAGGTCACAATTACATTTTGTAATATTTGTAATATCTAGTTATGTTTGTGGTCTGTGTTTACTGTTTAACAGGCTGTGTTGTTTAAATCCACAATATGTCAGATTTTTGTAATAAAAAAAAACTATTATTTTAAACATATTCATTTATTTTTTATTTTTATTATTTTAATTATTTTATTTTTATTTCTTTTACTTCTAAGCAGTAAAATAAATGTTCATAATGCCGTTTTATCAATACAAGAATTATGTATTAATTTTTATTGATAAACAATATTGTTTGAAAAGGATGGGAATGAAGCAAGGCAAGGCAAGGCAAGTTTATTTGTATAGCACATTTCATACACAAAGGTCATTCAAAGTGCTTTACATAGAAATGAGAAAACAAAAATCAAAGATACATGAATTTAAAATATCAATTAAAATAAAAAATAAATGTGATTTAAATAAAAACTGTTTAAATGTGTGAAAAAGAATAAAACAGGAATAAAAGTATAAAACAATTAAAATATGAATAAAAACAAGAGAAATAAAAATAATTAAAATAGTGCATATATAATATAGTTCAATCAGTTCGGACGCAGCATAGTGCTCATTCAGTAAATGCATAGCTAAACAGATGTGTTTTGAGTCTGGATTTGAATGTGGCTACTGTTGGAGCACATTTGATCTCTTCTGGAAGCTGGTTCCAGATGCGACTGGCATAATAGCTAAAAGCTGACTCTCCTTGCTTTGAGTAAACCCTTGGTATTTCCAGCTGATGTGATCCTAATGATCTGAGTGATCTGATAGGTTTGTATTCAATGAGCATATTAGCAATGTATTGAGGTCCTAGTCCACTGAGTGATTTATATACCATTAATAATACTTTAAAATCAATCCTAAAAGTAACTGGTAGCCAGTGTAGCGACCTGAGGACTGGTGTGATGTGTTCATATTTTCTGGTTCTGCTCAGAATCCTGGCAGCAGCATTCTGAATGAGCTGGAGCTGTCTAATGGTCTTTTTGGGAAGGCCAGTGAGGAGGCCATTACAATAATCCACCCTGCTAGTGATGAAAGCATGCACAAGTTTCTCTAAGTCTTGTCTGGAAACAAAGCATCTAATTCTTGCAATATTTTTGAGATGATAGTATGCTGATTTAGTTATTGCTTTGACATGACTACTGAAACTAAGGTCAGACTCCAGAATCACACCAAGATTCCTGACTTGATTTTTAGTTGTTTGACCCCTAGCGTCAAGGTATGCATTCACCTTGAGAACTTCATCTTTGTTTCCAAACGCAATGACTTCAGTTTTCTCTTTGTTTAACTGAAGAAAGTTTTGGCACATCCAACTGTTAACTTCATCAATGCATTTGCACAGGGAGTCAATGGGGCTATAGTCATTAGGGGATAGAGCTAAGTATATCTGGGTGTCGTCTGCATAACTGTGATAGGCAATTGTTGTTATCTCTCATTATTTGGCTTAGTGGGAGCATATACAGGTTGAACAGGAGTGGCGCAAGAATTGAGCCTTGCGGGACTCCGCATGTCATGGATGTCCACTCAGATTTATGGTCACCTATACTTACATAATAACCTCTCCCTTCTAAGTATGACTTGAACCATTTCAGGACCATCCCAGAAAGCCCGACCCAGTTTTCCAGCCTGTCAAGAAGTATGTTGTGATCGACAGTGTCAAAAGCAGCACTGAGGTCGAGTAGCACCAGCACTGATAGTTTGCCTGTGTCTGTATTGAGGCGAATATCATTTATTATCTTTATGAGCGCTGTCTCTGTACTGTGGTGTGGTCTGAAACCAGATTGAAAAATGTCAAAGTAACCATTCGAAATTAAGAATTTGTTCAGCTGATTGAAAACAACTTTTTCAATGATCTTGCCTATGAAAGGAAGATTTGAGATAGGTCTGTAGTTGCTCAATACAGTGTTATCTAGGTTGCTCTTTTTCAGGAGGGGCTTAACAACTGCAGTTTTAAGGGACTTTGGAAAAGTGCCAGAGTTAAGTGATGAATTTACCACTTTTAGGAGATCTGCTTCTAAACAGTTAAAGACACTTTTGAAAAAAGATGTTGGGAGTGTGTCAAGGGCGCAGGTTGATGTTTTAAGATGCTGTACTATTTCTTCCAAAATTTTACCATCAACTGCTTCGAAATCAGACATCGTAACTACTTTCTGATGTTGTGGTCTGATTTGTCTGACCCCGGCGCAGCTCAAGGATGTGCTGATCACCTTTCTTATATTATTGATTTTCTCAGAGAAGAAGTTAGCAAACTCACTACATTTGCTGTCTGAGAGCATTTCACTTGGAATGTGACTTGGGGGGGTTGTTAGTCTCTCTATAGTAGCAAAAAGAGTGCGTGTGTTATTTATGTTTTTGTTTATAATATTTGAAAAGAAAGTCTGTCTAGCTTTGCCTAGTTCCACACTGAAAGCACGAAGGCTGTCTTTATAGATTTTATAATGGACTACAAGTTTTGTCTTCCGCCACATGCGCTCAGCTTTTCTGCATTGTCTCTTCATATTCTGCACCTCTGTTGAGTTTCTCCAAGGTGATTTTTGCCTGCCATTCTTCTTCCTGACTTTTACAGGAGCAATATCATCGATTGCAGACACATACGGAAAAAAATATATTTTTTAAAATATTTTTAAATATATTTCAAAATATACAAAAAATGGCCAACAAAATACATTTTCAATGATATATTTTTGGCCATCTTTTTATATTTTGAAATATAGCCTATTTTAAAAATACATTTCGAATCATTTTATATATATATATATATATATATATATATATATATATATATTTTTTTTTTTTTTTTAATCCAAGAAAATATATTCCTTTTGCATTGGAAGAAAAACTTTTATGGTTTTCAGAGGTTAAAAAAATTAAATATATTTTCAACTTCAAAACTATACTTAATAAAATTTCTTGTAAAAAACTTGCATTTAGCATATATTTCAAATATATTTAGGCAAAAAAAGACATTTGCCATATGGAATATATTTGCTTGCCTTGAAATACATTTTGACATATATGTTAATATATGAAGGTTAAAACTAATTATATTTCCAAATTAAAAAATATATTCAATTGAGCATATATTCTACAAAATGTATTTAGCATATATTTTTTATTTATTTTTGGCCAAAGAAATTTATATTTTTGCTGTATGGGGAAACGTATTTTTCCCACCCAATTTACATTGGTGCAATGTCCCTTAAAGTCGCCATGAAACGGAAGTAGTGATTTTCTTACTTCCCCATGGTGACGTATATCCAAGTAAAACCGGATTCTGAAATGAAGTAAGGCAGGGTTGTATTTGAATTGGTCCATCGAGATCTGATTGGATTGTTTGAAGTTGGGTCGTGTTGCTAATTGTGCCGGCCCGAGCCTCTTGGGGGCCCTATGCAGAATTTGTTTGGGGGCCCCCTCCCACCAATTTATTATTAAAAATAAAGAAATTACAAACATTTATAAAAAGAACAAAGTTGTGCTTTAAGTTAAGGGCTAAAATTAGCATTAGGTACAGAAATCAAATCAAATGAATAATAACACTGTCTTTATTGTATGAATTTAATATAATCATTATTTTTAGAGCTAGAGAAGTGATTTTCTCTTTGTCTTGGATTGTTTGATTAACATTAATGACACAGACTTAAGTAGGTTAATTGAGGTTACTGTCTCTTTAAGAGAAGCACAGACTTGGTTTCTGCTAGGGATGCACCGAAATGAAAATTCTTGGCCGAAACAGAAACCAAAAAAGAGGAAACCAAGGCCGAAAAACCGAAACCGAAACACTGGAATAAATTATTATGCCAATTATAAGTACAAATGCATTTATGTGTGTGATGGATCACAAAACTCACGATTCTGATAATTTTTCAGATCAGCAAAAAGGGGGTGGGGAAAATCTAATAACAAAAAAGAAATTGCAAACATTTTTAAAAAAGAACAAAGTTGCACATTAATAAGGGCTAACATTAGCATTAGGTACAGAAATCGAATTAAATGAGTCATAACACTGTCTTTATTGTACCAATCTAATATATTATTATTTTTAGAGCTTCAGAAGTGATTTTTTTTCTTTGTCTTGGGTTGTTTCATTAACATTAATGATACAGACTTAACTTAAGTAGGTTAATTGAGGTTACTGTTACTGTCAGAGACTGGTTTCTGACTGTAATCTATACATACACTTAAGACATAAACAAATGTTTTTATTAGAAAAAGAATACTTTGGAGATAATTTTGTTTATATGTGCCCTGTCAATAACAGAAAGATTTTACCTTTGCTTGTTTGCGTCTTACTCGTGTGTGCACTATTGAGGGCCCTAAACGCGCGCGCACACAGAGACCGAGGGCTTTATATTCGGCACATGTATGTTAATGGACTATACAGTATGAGACACATTTGTGCGACTCTCTCTCTCAAGTTTACACATAAAAACTTCTGATCTTTGAAGGGCGTACTCACTTTGAAGATCACGTCTGGACTGGGCAGACACATTGGTAAGACGTGCGCGCGATCCGCGGAGGCTTGCGCTGCGGACCAAAGCGCGACTATAAACAAGGCTTAAACCGCGTCTGTGCATACAGACAACTGCTCACTTTAGCGCCTTTTTGTGGTTAAATACATCCAAACCGCATACATGTTGCTTCAGACAAGCACGTGCAGGTCGCGGTTTCTGTTTGCGTCATCACAACATTTCTGCTGTATTGTTTCGGTGATAAAAGTCTTTCGGTGAAATTCTGAAAATTTTCGGTGGCCGAATATTCGGTGCATCCCTAGTTTCTGCCTAATCTATACATAAACACCCAAGACATACAGTAAAGAAATGTTTTAATTGGAAAAATTGGCCAGGGGCCCCCAAGCAGCCGCTTAGTTCGCTTATGCCTCGGGCCGGCCCTGCTAACTGCTAATCGCTGCGATATTTTCCCGGACTCCGCTCACCTGGCATACCATGTGAACGGAAGTAAAGAGAGATCGTTTTGAGGAGGGGAGCAGATTGCGTTTTTGTTAAAGATTATGAGGGCACATGATTTTTAAAAAAAATAATGATGCTCAAGGATCAATCATTTGTAAAAAAAAAAAAAAACAATACCACAAAATTACAAAAATGACAGTTTTTCATTTTATTTTTTCATTGCGACTTTAAATACCTATTTGTTAAAACATGTCCCTTAAATTACATCTGTAAAATACCAAACAATCTTTACATTTGCCTACATTTAAATGTATGCACTTAGCTTATACAGTGCATTAAAAGATAGCTAAACATTTTATTATTGTTCAGATGAATCTAACTAATTGTTCAGATGAACCACTCATTCCAAACAATTTCTTAAATTGAAATATTTGACACACAAATGCCCCCTAGAATGAGTTTTCATGGACGATTTAACATTTTGACAGTGTTTTGCAGTATTATAGTAATCTTTGATATAGCATTAGTAGTACCTTTAGGGGACTGTTTCCTAGCGAGGTAGTGAAGTAGTTTGGAGTCGATGAGTCTATGAGATTATATTCCATTCCATTAATCTCAGAGTTTTACCAGCCTCTGGGAAAGTAGGTGGTGTTTTGGGGGTTACAGCATGACTATATATCACTAATTGCTCGCAGATCGACATTTATGTGCTACATCACAGTTGTAATGCAACAGATCTGCTCATTTCTTGTGTTATTTTATGCTTTTCAGCTGTGGTGCATCTGGCGTTAAGTTTCCAGGATATTTATTGCTTATTCTCTCTACGACGACTTTTGTAACGTGCAGACGTTTGCGTTGGGACAGAAGTGAAGGTGCTCCAAAGTAACTGGACATTTTGGAGTTTGTTTTCCACGATTTGATGTTGAAGGTCCATCTATTACACTTGCGTGTGTGTGTGTGACACTGAATGTGTTTGTGTGTTAATGTTGTACAGAGATGGGCAGCTGCGTCTCTTTATACACTGATGAAGGCAAAGTGGAAGGGATTTGGGGGCATGTTGAAAAAAAACACCCTAATGGACAGGAGCTGATGGAGGCCTGGATTAAAAGCCTGTGTGTGTGTGTTCGTGTTATACACAAAGAGAGAGAGAGAGAGATAAACAGAGAAAAAGAGAGCAAGGATGGTAACATAGGTGGGTGGCATTTAGTCTCAACCTTAATTTGGAGTAATTTCCCCTTTCTGGGCATGGTGCAGGGGATTTGTTTTGGTGGCACGGCCTGGCCCAATCTGTTCCTCTGATATAACTATATATATCTCAACAGCTTTTAATCCACATTACGCGGATTTATGGTGAGATACGCTGGGATTTGTGAAAATCGGCGTCTGTCACAGAGAAACAGGAACGAATAGAGGCTGTTTGTGTCATAGGAGAGACTCGGATTATTATTATTAGTCTTTTTGATCCACTTTGATCCATATTGATATGATGCAACATTTCTATATATAATATAATGCTGTATGATCAATGCATCTTTTTCATATTTTTACCCTAACTAGACACAATAATGCTTTATATATATTTAATAATAACACAATTAAATGGCTTCCCAAACTTCTAAATTGGCATTGCAAACATATTTGTGTTCTCACTCATGGTTTCCCAACCACACAATCAGGATCTGACCTCATAACTTCTAGATGAAACTAACTTAATCCTGCATTGGTCTGGCTCTCATCATGCATTCCTTTGAAGTGATTGCACTTTCTTTGCCCAATTTAACTGAATAGGGCTTTGTTTATTTGGCGTAGCTTTGGTGTCCCGAAACCCCAGTCCAGTGTTTCCCCTCAGGCTGATATAGTATCAGTTTTGCCTGATCTTGCTGTATTTAGTCTAGTCTTTAAGCCACTGGTTCCAGATCTGTTCCTAATGCCAGGTGACCTCCCCACCCATCAGCGGTGATATTTATCCCATATGTGAAGCTCAAAATCTGGTTATTGGCTTTCATCGAGTACACTCAAACACGCGTATCATTTTACACTCCAAAATGCAATTAGTGTGGAATTCGCTTTTAAGCACAACGCACGGCTGTGTTTTCGCCCTCATGCAGGCTTTGCTCATTAAACGTATATTTATAATGGCCATTGCGCTCTGTAATTGTCGCATGTGCAAGTTCTCAGCCTGTGGTGAAAAGTTGTCGTCTTAGCTAGTGGATTATTTGGTAGTTTTTGTAAGCATGGTTTGCATGGCCTTGGATCAGTTTCAAATTAGAGAAGAACAAGGCTAAATTCTCGGCATAGCAATTGGATCTGGATTCGGCACCTTTGTATTTGGATTCTTAAAATAAATATGTATGTATGATAAGTTCTTCACACATATACATAATAGTTATAATGCTATAGTGTCTGTGACTTGCAATATCACTGACAAAATGTGTGTGTGTGTGTGTGTGTGTGTAGTGTGTGTTTGCTGTTCACAGAAGAGATCATCTTTGTTTGAAAAAAATAGTCCAATTTACAAATTCATTAACTTCATGATAGAGCATTGCATTAGCAGCGCAAAAGGTCACAAGTTTGAACCCATGGAAAACACATTCGCATAAAAATATGTATACCTTTTCATGCACTGTAACTAGCTTTGGATTAAAGCATTGGCATAATGAATAAATGTTAATTTACGAACATTTGACATGTAAAGTGAACAAACAAAGCTGAATTGTGTGTGCTGATGCACTCAACTTTTGTTGTGATGACCACTCAAAATGTCGATAACTTATCCGGATCTTTCACCAGTTTTTAATTTAGAATTTAGCATTGTTAGGGGATTTTAAAGCCCCCCCCCAAAAAAAATTATTTTCAGCCCCTCTAAAAATGTAGCGATGTATACAGATTTGTGATCGCTTCAGTCTCCTTCAAATTTCAGATGAAAACGGCAGAAAGATTTTCGTCTCTCCCCCCTCTGCGACTTTCAGCACGTTTAGCCCATCTATGTAATACAGTGGAATACACCAGTAAGTTTTATTTTTTTTGAAAATAGGCTCATTTTCTAGCTTCCCTAGACTTAAACATAGTATTTTTACCATTTTGGAATTCATTCAGCCGATCTCCAGGTCTGGCGGTCCCACTTGTAGCATAGCTTAGCATAATTCATTAAATCTGATTAGTCCATTAGCATCGCACTAAAAAATAACAGAGTTTTTATATTTTTCCTATTTAAAACTTGACTCTTCTGTAGGTACATCGTATACTAAGACCGACGTGAAATTAAAAGTTTAGATTTCTAGGCAGATATGGCTAGGAACTATCCAGCGTAATAATCAAGGACTTTGCTGCTGTAACATGGCTGCAGCAGGCGCAATGATATTACGCAGTGCCCGAAAATAGTCCCCTGCTATTGAAAGTACCCAAGGTGATTAATTTCAGGCAACTTTGTAACTACAGAAGAGTCAAGTTTTAAATAGGAAAAATATATTTTTTAGGGCAATGCTAATGGTCTAATCAGATTCAATGGATTATGCTAAGCTATGCTAAAAGTGGTATTGCCAGACCCAGAGATCTGCTTAATGGATTCCAAAAAGGTAAAAATCAAGTGTTTAACTCTAGGGGAGCCGGAAAATGAGCATATTTTCAAAAAAGTGGAGTGTCCCTTTAAAGTGATCTTTTTAATATATAATGATAAGATTAACTGTGTTAGATGGGACTGCCACCAATGTGCCACCACTTTGTTTGCATGGCACGGTGCTTCCTACCCAACAATAGCGCCCATGCACAGAGCTAAATGAGTTCATGTTCGCATCTTTTTGGTTCATGGACAAATACACACAAACATGTCTCAAAATAGCTGTCTTAGTATCATATCTTAACCAAATGTAAACTTTTTATTGCATTCGGTCTTGTAGTAAGCCTACCTGTTGACGTTTCTGTCATTAAAGTTAACTAAATAAGAAAAGAAGAAATTAAAATCACTCACTGCTATGACTGACTAACTGTAACTTTGTAACAAAGATTAATCCATATTTATTTTAAATAGGCTAAATTACTTTTTTGCCAGAAATCCTTAGTTTTAAGTTTAAAGGGACACTCCATTTTTTTAAAATATGCTCATTTTCCAGCTCCCTTAGAGTTAATCATTTGATTTTTACCACTTTGGAATCCATTTAGCTGATCTTCGGGTCTGGCGGTACCACTTTTAGCATAGCTTAGCATTATCTATTGAATCTGATTAGACCATTAGCATCGCGCTCAAAAATAACCAAGGAGTTTCAATTGCAGGGGACTATTTCCATGTTACGGCAGCAAAGTCCTTGATTATTACGCCAGAATGAGAGTATAGTTCCTACAGTAGCCATATTGGCCTCGAAAATTTTTCTTTTTCGTCGGTCTTACACGATGTAACTACGGAAGAGCCCATTTTTAAACTCTTTGGTTATTTTTGAGCGCGATGCTAATGGTCTAATAAGATTCAATGGATTATGCTAAGCTATGCTGAAAGTGGCCAGACCCGGAGATCGGCTAATAGATTCCAAAACTGAGAAAATCAAGTGTTTAACTCTAATGTCCCTTTAAGGTTTACCATGGAGTTTAGATTTCCTGAACAATTTTTACGAAACTTACTGCAATTAACATGAGATGTTTTGTTCAGAGTTTAAAATTCAGCCTTACAATGTTTACATATGTGCCAGTAATTCATCCAGTCAGTGCAATAGCCTATAGGAATATTTATCTAATGTGGGGTAATATAAAGTAATCAGCAATCATGAGATTCATTCATCATTTTTTGGTTCAGAGAGAGTGAATGAGATGGCCCCTGGCCACCCCATTTAATTCTAGCTCTGCCACTGTTCGTATATAGACCTTAATCTTACATTGTATTCAAACAAATTTTTATTTTATTTATTTATTCTTTTTATTAAACCCTCATTGGGGGTCTGCTCCCCCCTAAAAATAAAAATCCTAGAATCGCCCGTGGACCTTCCAGTTTATAATTAAATACCGGAGATGGCCTAGCAATATGAGCATGTGACTGGGTGTTAGTCATGCCCAAACCTGACAATATTGCATCTCTCTCAATTCGTGTTTACTGTGTCAGTGATTCCCCAACATAAAATGAATCCAATAAGCACAGTTAATAACCATGTGTGATTATTCTGCCTCTCCGGTTTATTCATCTATTCAAAATCTCATTTGGCTTATCTGCTAACGCAATTTTTAGCGCTCTCCAGCTAACTCTGTCACCTGATACAAACTGTGGAAACCTGGCCAGCGCCGCCACATTTTCATGACATATTGTAATGCGCCATAATCATCAGCCCTGCGGTAAGCAACCATTATAGCTCCAGTAACCCGTGGTGTGGTGTGTGCTACGCCACCCCACACTGCAGACAAAAAGTGCCCACCCTGACGTCTTCAGCCTCTAAATCCACTTCACTCTGTGGACGAGCGTATTTAAAACAGCAAAGTTGACGGTTTTGTTGCCAAGCTGCAGAAGTGCTTATGTCTGTCTGTTTGGGTGGCGGGGGACAAGCTTTATCTGTCTTTGCAGAGCGGGAGAAAGATGATTTCATGTGTAATTTCCAAATGGGGGGATTGTTTCAGATGAAAGAAGCGGTTGCTGGTGCTTTGGCCCTCAATGGCCCTTTCTTCTGGGTTTTCTCTCTCTCTCCCTGCTCTCTTTTCCTCTCCATTTTTACTTTAAAATGATAAGGTTTAGTGGCGTGTCCATGATTCTAATCTTATTTATACACTAACGCTTTTGGACACCCGACATCAGTCTGAGAATTAAAAGGGAAGCTCTCGGCGGGAGGGCAGGCGTTTGGTGCTGGTAAAGCGTCCTAAGATCCAGAGAATATCATGCGTACTAGTCGTAGTGGTTTAAAGCGGATGTCATTAAGCGTCACGGTGGCTTTTTAAAAGTAAATGTGTGTTTGTTTACAGATACTGATGGCATGGCTTGGTGAACTGTGTGTACACTCTTAAAAATACATGAACTTCTAGAGGAACCATTTTTGGTTAAATGGTTACATAAAGAACCTTAAATATTCAAATAACCTTTCAAAAGCTTCTTTCAATTATAAAATGATATGAAAAAAATGCATTCAATCTATACATTTGTGTTTTTCCTGGGAATCAAACCTGCAACATTTTACCATCTACCAGTGAGCTACAGGAACTAAAAGAGACCCCATATACAAAAACCAATGCTTCCTAAGCTTCTGAAGCTTAGTGTTCAGTGCTTATACTGTACTACACAGGAAACGGTTAATCTTTGCCTTCGCCGTCAATAAGTCCCTCATTTTTGAAGATCTTACAGTTACTGACATTCAAGTCTTTGTTGCTCAGTCAAGCTTAATGGTGTGATGCACATAACGGTCCCTTTGGTTAGAGCTGATCTGAGTTCAGCCCACTTTAGACTGTTTGAAGTAACACAGTGATTTTCCTGTCTGTATCTGTTCAGTGCCATAAAAGACAGATTTCGTTTTTAGCATTCCAATGCTTTCAGCAACTTCCTCTTTTATACCGGTAACATTTATCAAAATGTTTATAATGTCTATAATGTGTATGTGTATATACTGTCAACTCCAGTGGATATTTCTCAGGGTAGCTTTATTTTGGGATTTTTTTATATTCCTGACAGTAAAACGACTTTTTAATATTTATACAGAGACAATATTATCAACTTTAATATGAAACCATAGGCATCAGATGCCAAAAGAATGTGGGTGGGTCCAAAACATTTACTGGAGTAGATGCCCTTTTTATTGTATTCTGGTGCCTTTTAATTAACTCATTCCCCGCCAGCCATTTATTGAAAAGTTGCCCGCCAGCATTTTTGTGATTTTCACAAAAGTTTCACAAAATGCCTTTCAGGAATTTTTTTTCCCTAAAAAATATATAAACATATATCAAATGAAAGAACTGACCCTCTGCTTTCAAACAAACAATAAAAAAAAATTAATAAAGTTCCATCCTACACAAATTTTTTTTTGCTAAATAACACTAAAAGCTCATAATCATAGAGGGAACCTTTTTTAGTGCTATATAGCACCTATAAAGCACCTATAAAGAACCATCCAGGAGTGATATAGCACCACTATAGCATCAGATATGGTTCTATATAGCACAATATGGTTCTATACAGGTACTACCTAGGTGCTATATGGCACCTAAAAGGATTCCTCTATGGTTACGAGCCAGTGAACCACTTTTTATGCTATTAGCACAGCGTTTTGTCTCTTTATTGTTTAGCAAAAAGCTGAAATAATTGCATTTTTGTGAAGAAATTTTGTTTAATATTACATTTAGAATGATTATCAAAACATACACAGAGTTTAAAATTAGTAAATAACGTTTTGGCTTTATGTTTTTCATAAATTGGGTAAGCCAATCTAGTGGATAATTGTGGTATTGCAGATTAACATAAAAATTCATCAGAAATACGTTTTTTATGCAAATGTTTTCTCTTAATTGACGAGATAACTCGTCAATGGCGGGGAAAGATTTAAACTATTGCTTTTATAGCCTAAAAACGTTTTACTTGTACTGTCATGCAGCAGGCGATAGTAGTAAAATATTTAAAAGCACGAAATGGAGTTTAAATTATATGGACTCTAAATCAGGCAAGTGGAATGGATTCCAGCGTGGAAGTCAAAGCTGTAGCTAAAACGCGGAACAGAGTTGAATTTTTAGGGTATTTCTCTAGTGGAATGGATTTCACTGACTGCGCGAACAGACATATGCGCTAAATTGGAGAAAAAGTGAGTGGGTCCAATGTTATTAGACTTAAAAAGTCTTGGCCCACCCACATATAATGGTTCCGGGGCTCGTGTATGAAACAAAATAAATCAAGAAATGGTCAAATTAAATATTTTAGCTTAAACCATTGTATCCATGATTTTTTTTATTTGGGGACATTATTTATAAATTGGATAATTTTTTGCTATAGACGTTTATAGCGGTAACAACATAAACAAAAACTTGTGGACCAAACTTCAATATTTTACTATGTTCTTACCGCAACTTAGACAAATGAATACAAAACTATCTATTTTAAAATGCGTGCACTTAATCTTTGTACAGCGCGTCGTAAATGTGTTAGCATTTAGCCTAGCCCCATTTATTCCTTAGGATCCAAACAGGGATGAATTTAGAAGCCACCAAACACTTCCATGTCTTCCCTATTTAAAGACTGTTACATGAGTAGTTACACGAAGTATGGTGGCACAAATTAAAATTTTATGCGTAAAGAAAATGAGAACTATGTTGTATGGCGGAAGAGCACTTTGGACATTGGCGCGCAGTAACATCATCACTCTTGACTACGCTCCCTCTTGCTCAAACTTCCCTCAATATTACTGCACCCGAGGACGAAGTGCTGCAAACTAAGTGCTCTTCAGCCATACAATATAATCTGCTTAAAAAATCGCCACGTTTTATTTTGTGCCAAAAAAAGATAGGAATGTATCAATTTGTCCAAGCCGAGGCAAGAACATAGCAAAACACTGAAAAACGGTGGTGTTTTCCTTTAAAATCCAGTAAATTTGTGCAAACAATCAATAACAATGGAGTCATTTTAGAAATAATTATGTTTGATAACAAGCAAAATAAATAACAAGTAAATTACCTTAGTTCAAATCATAGCTAAAGCGTATCAACTACTGCACTAAGCTAACATCGTGTAAAATTTGTATACAATGTGAGCAGATCCTTGAATTCTTGCCTGGCTGCCGAATCTCCACAGCAGTGATCCGTGTTTACTGTCTCTCCTTGTCTTTTAAAAACCAAAAATTTTTTATATTCCACAAGGTATTTTCCAAAGGTCTGTTTAGTCACTAGCCACACCGATAAACAAGCACAGACCAGAAGCTAAATACGGATCAGGCGCATAACCGCGCCTACGTCCAATGAAACCGTTTATAAATTGTTAGAAAATGTGACAACCTCCCATAATAGAAATGTGTATGTTTAAGTGTTAAACACACAGCAATATATGACAGGTACAGGCCCAAAAATATGCAACATGAAGTAGCCTAGGCTTTAAAGGAAAATTGGTGATTTTGGAGTCTAAACTTTTGTTTAATTTGAATGCATTCACATTCTATCAGGCAGAAATTTCCTTTACAAAACAGATGGTGGGCACTGGTCAGCACACACCATGTCAAGGTGTGTTTTTTTAACCTTGCACTCGTATTGTTTTCATATTTATTTGTATTTTCGTTTAACACTTGCATAGTTTAACCTTGCAGTCCGCTATCAAAACAGACCTGTGACTCATTTTTAGATCACAACCAGAACCGCTGAACTAGAACATATGAACCCAGTTCTCTAACCTAAATTAGTTTCAGTAGGCTTTGAATCAGCCAGACATTTGAAGCACACTAATAGTGGGTTGTCTCTTATTATTATGATTTCAGAGGAAGCTGTACTGTGAAGTCCATAAATATGATTTAGAGCCGTGTAGGGCACTGTTTGAACAGTACGAATCCACCTGACAGAAAGCAAGGTGATGTAGTCAGGCACACATGCCAGCTTCAACATTTCTTAAGTGGTGTAATTGGGTTCTTTCTACCGCATATCATTTATTCAGCCGGGTATACAGTGATAATAATGATTGTATGCGTGAGGTTGTGTTTGCTTTCATTATCTTCCATCCTTGTTCAATTACTCGGAATCTGATTCTCGGAATAGTCCGTTATTTTCCTGACCACTGAAGAGATGAGGCAGGAGCTTGTAAACCGTATTGAGGGATTGGTCACGTTTACTCGGTATGGGAGGGATGAAATGGTAGCGAAAGTAGTGTCTTCACATGTCTTTACTGTAATTAATATTACAGCTCGGCGTCACAGGAAGTTCCCGTAATCGTCCGCCAAATTCTCAGCAAATCCCTGCAGCTCTGTAAATCCGCCTAAATCTCTCTTCACATGTTCCTTTATTCGTTTCTTCCCCCCATTTTCATTTCTCTTATTTAATTTTCTTCTGTTCTCCGTTCCATTGTCTATATGTTTGCCTTTGTCGACCGTTGGTCTTGTGGCGAGCACTCTTCCAGTTCAATCATTTGTTCAATCAATCTGTTTTCTCTATGCCTAGTTTCCGTTCCTGTTCTCTCCATCCTCATCTCAGCTCTTCCTCTACGCCTCATTTATCTATCCACTGTCGGTGGGTTCATTCATGACTATAGCCCCTTCTCTCTTCAATTTTTCTATCTCACCGGTGAACATTTGCGGACGGCAGGGCTGTCAAAGCTGTTGGGAGCTCCTCGGATCACAGTGTTTTGGGGATTACCGCATACTTGCTATGGCATGTTCCACCCCCTCCCTGGCTGATTTGGTTTGTGTTTTATAAAATTCACCACATAAATCACAAACTAGCAGGATAGAGTAAGAGTGAAGGCATGTACTATGTCCCTAGGTAGCCTGTAGAAAATATGCATGTAATAAATATGTGTCAGACCGAATTATTTGAGGAAAACTGCATGCAGTCTATCAGTAGTTATGTTAAAGTCATTTTGTGGTCAAAATCAAGTTTTTATTGTTATTTATATGTTTATGTCTCAAAACTGCGGTTTGTAATTAGTAGGTGACCGATATAATGCAGACGCCTAATTATCGGCCGATATTTGAAAACATTTTTATTATCCGCCTCGGACGATAAATCTTTCCATTTGGCCGATAGATTGTCTGGTTGGGTCATGTTAGCGCATTAGCATTGTGTTCCAAGATAAATACACTCGAGACCACGCAGCTCGACCCACAGACCGACATCAAAGCACCCCGAGAGCAAACTGCTACGCGTCGACCGGCTCATGCGAAGTTGCAAAAAATCAAACACACAGTCAGAGTCTTAAAGACGGTGAGATGACTATTTATAATTTCCCTTTTAACGTGACTTGTGTAACACTCTGAGTCCGGCAAGCAACAAATGGCGCTTTTCCATTGCACAGTACCCAACGGTTTGGTTTGGGTCAGGTCACCTCATTTCACTTTGGCTTGGTTAGTTTTTCCATTGAGTTTAGTAACACTTCGGAGTGGGAGAGATTGTAGGCGTGTCGTTATATTTGCGCTGCCTACTGCTGTGACATCATACAAGTGAGAGCGTCGATGTACCTTCCCATACATTTATTTATTTCTCAGTCCGCCACAAATGAAAGTTGACCACCACAAATAGATGTTTGCGTTTATCATTACCTCTGTCTCACATGACAATTTCTGTACAAACACCCGTGGCGTCAGTCGATGCCTCATTTAAGTCGCATTTAAGCATATATGCGGACATGCGCATCGCGAATGTGCCGCCACAAACTGCAAGTCTAGAAAAAAACTGTGATGGTGTTCCTGATTCTCAACCTGTGGATGTTTTTTATCGCTAAAAGGGAGTTAGGGAATTTATAACAGAGCACAGATGACTCTGTTTACTCGAAACAGCGCAAGCTAGCATAAAGGTAAAGCTAATCTTTTACATTATAGCGATGACGCTGGTAGTGACGATTCTCTCAGATCAATCAGTGATCTACAGTGTTTTCACGTTACGTTTTGGTATCAGCTCGGCTCGCTTGGAACACCGACTGAGGGGGTACTAAAAAAAGTATTGGGTACTACATACTGCACCCAGTGGAAAAGCTCCCAATAGTAAGCTGACCCAAACCAAACCGTGGGGTACTATGCAATGGAAATGTGCCAAAAGTGTCATTCAAAGAGTTCCGTGAGGTGTCACATCTACAGCCCAGCAATAACTACAACTGGTGACAACAAACTGAAACAAATTTACCTCACAAACAGTGACAAATCCCACAACCGACTGTTCCTCAGATATGTGCGTGCTGTCGGTAACTTATAAACAAAACGCTGTTTTCTCTGCACTCAATAACCAGCATCAATCGATGCCCAGAAAGCTGTGCATGTGTGTGTGCGTGAGGAGGAAAAGACATAGGTCTGTTTTGTTGCTACATGCCTCTATCTAAGCAAATATATAACATAGGCTGTGCAATTGTCATGTTTTTGTATTGTTTTTACAAAGACAAAACAGAAGAACAGACACAAATCTTTTTTGGACTAATTATATTTTTAACTTAAAAAAAAATGAAACTCTTACTGAACTCTTACTGAACTCTTACTGTTCTGACTAACTTAATGCAATTTATTTGTTAATATTAAGGAATTATAAATACTGTCTTGTCATTAATTTTACATGGTATCTTAAACTATAAGCAGTACTTATTTAACCTCATTAAAATTTTTACATCATTACAAGTTTTTTAGATTAAGAGAATATTGCAAAAATATGCCAAATCAATGTTTATTTAGTTTCACTAATTGTTTGTATGTTTCGCAGTTACTATAATGATATATTTCAAATACTGCCCTTATATCGGCCACATTGTTTTCTTTATATCGACACCGGCCATAAAAAACCCACATCGGCCGACCTCTATTTGACATTGCCTCGGTTTCCTACGTCACAAACATGTAACCAATCACATCAACACAGTTGAATGAGTGATTAAGCAGTCCATAGATAGTTTCACAACATAGTCTATGTATGGCTATCTCAGCACTGCTTTTTCAGCTCTACTTCTGCGACGCGTGTAGTGTAAATCCTTAAACCTTTGAAAATCAACGCCAAAAATAATGTGCTGTATACATACAACTTGAAACCATCAGCTATGTTTCTCGAACTGCCGAACATGGCATCTGTGTACATGTATATCTATGGTCTGTGCTGGTGTAATTGAGGAATAATTTGGATATTCCTAGATCCGTGTATACTAAATGAGGCAGGGGTGTAGTTATGTTCAAGCTATTTTAGGGCATGAAGTAGTTATAATCAAAGTTCATCAATTGGTACTCATTCATAGCATAATTGATAAGTCGCTATGTTCTTGAAAATTGTACTGACCAGTTTTAATTGGCAGCAGTGGCAGCTGGTGACTTCTTTTTTTGAAGCGCACAATGCGAAGTTCATCACAACATGTATGTAGCCTGTCATGTGTGTGGTTCGTTATTTCAAAATATGTGTTCTGCGCTTTGAGAGATCGTGTGTACATCACGTGTCATGCCAAAATAAGTGCCTGCTGCAGACGTGTATAAATGGTTTATGATAAGAGACGCTCGCGTTTGCCAGATACTCGCATTATCTCATGCATAAGAGTTTACTGTTAAAGAAGTGTCTAGCGTGTATTTTGGGAACGTGAGCTTCTCTTTTATCATAAACGGGTTTGACGCGTGTGCAGCAGGCACTTATTTTGACAAAACACTTGATGCACACAGGATCTCTCGACACGCAAGACACATATTTTGGAAATGGGAACCACACACGTGACAATACGAACACTTATTTTGAATTAACGCATCTTCGGATGAGCAGTCACGAGCCGCCACTGATTGGCAGCCGCTTTATTGTTGAAACAAGCTTTTGCTCTAATTGTGCATACATCGATAATCCTGTATATCTGGATATTTAAAAATACAATTTGTACGAAATGATTCTGAAATTATGTATTGTAAAGTTTCTCGTGTACTAGTGTAATAAAATAACAACATGAGGTACTCAGATATGGTTAATCCTTATCTTCGGCATGTTGAAAATGGCAGGTAAAAGGTTCTTTGTAATTTCACAATTTTCTGCAGAACTTTCAGTAAAGATTGTCAGACTTAGCAACGGTAACAGGTGGGCAGAGCTATGTAAAGCATCAGTTAACTGGTTTGTTAACATCAAACTGTTTCCTTCCAAGCTGTACTAAAACAGGCCATGTCCAATAATAACGCTTGTTAGTTCCTAGAAAAATCCCCTGCTGCAAAGAGCCGACTAGATGAAATTAAACTCTGCTGTACATTGACTGAATAAAGGTTTTTTGTTCTGCTGGAAAAGACAAATGTGAGTCATTCTAGTTTGATGGCCTTCATGGGGGGATGATGGAGTCTTTAAAAGAATCTCTCATCTTGATGATACCAAGGCAATTTAAATGGAAAGTGAAAAAAAGAATTTATGCATAATCCATGATTTTTCCCATTTCTGCAGTTTTTTCAAAATTGCAACATTCATTTTTTCTTTCTTTTGTTCTTTAGTTCCATTTTTATCCTATTTTCGTTCCACCGGTTCCCCCTTTTGTAAAATATTTGTTCCATTTTGTTTAGGGATGCACCGAATATTCGGCCGCTGAAAGACGTTTATCACCGAAACAATACGGCCGAAATGTTGTGATGACGCAAACCGCGACCTGCACGTGCTTGTCTGTAGCAACATGTCTGTGGCGTAGACTTATCCCTGTGTCTCAATTCGTTCCCTAGCTCCCGAGGTCGTGAATGTTAACATTCAAGTGATTTTAAACAATTTGACCGCAAAAAGACACTAAAGTGCCCTTAGTAGTGCATACATGGATAGGCGAGTTTCAAAAAGTAAACAAACATGAAATCTTTCTGTTTTTGACAGGGCACATACAAACTAAATGATCTCCAAAATATTATTTTTCTAATGAAAACATTTGTTTATATCTTAAGTAGGGATGGGTATTGTTTGGGTTTTTTTCGATACCGGTGCCAAATCGATATTTTTAAAACGGTTCCGGTGCCTAAACGGTGCCTAAAGCGGTACTTTTAAAAAAAGAGTCACAGAAAGATGGTAGATGAAAGTACAGCATAAAACACAATGAAAATTCTTCTCTGTTTGTCATTTGTTTATTAATGATTTGCCTAAAGCACCATCATCTTTTAAGACCTGCATTCTTGATTTCTTTTTTATGAAATTTTTGATTTGTGAATTAAATAAAATCTTCTCAACACTCCACTTTGAGCTCAGAAAAATGTTCTAAGATTGGTTGTTAATAATCTGTTCAATGATTGGTTAAGGCCTGCGCAGCTGCTAGAGAACTCTAGAGAAAGTTGCGCAATTGTGTGTCTCATAGTGTGGCTAATTAAACACACTTGGCAAATAGAGCAATAAAATACAGCGTCTTTTTCTCTTTATTTGGATTGACTGCTCATGCGAAATCCTCTTCGTGAAGTACCCTTCAATGGCACAAAACGGCATTTGGAATTCACCCAAAATATTTTCTTTTCGGCTTGTAAAACCATTCACGTTTTGACGCTTTCTGCTTGTCTCCGATGAACTTGACACTCGTGACTGCCGCGGGCCATCTCAGGCCAATATCAGCTTATATGCGTGTAATACTAATAAAAAAAACATACTAATAAAAACATAAGTGAGGTAATACGTTTTAGCAAATTCTCTGAAGGAATGTTACCATATAAAATATTTAATAGAAGAACAATGTCGCACACCTGTTAGTTCGGGTTAGGTGCGTTGGATGAAGAGACAATGAAGTCCACCAAACATTTATAAAAAAGGGAATATCCCGCACACTATTAAGTTGCAAAATTATGCTTTATGCAAGTTAATAATGTGCGGGATATTCCCTTTTTTTATAAACCATATAAAATATAAAATAAGCTGCCGTCAGATCAATTGCGGCATTCACGCGCTCCTCTGAGGATCTCATTTTCCAAATTGTTCTTTTAAGTCAGAATATAAAAATAACCTGGACATATATTCATACAAAATTTGTTCGATTTGTTTTATTAGGGATGTGCAGATGAGGATTTTTTCACATTTTAAACTTATTAAACACAGCGCATATTTTAAATGAAAATATATTTGGCAAAGAAGTTTAAAAGTTGGCTATTTAATCTTTAACATTAGATTATTTAATATTTCCATTTATTAATCAAATTAATTTTTAAAATGTTTGTTCATTATTACTCTTAACGAAAAACTCAACTCCAATAAAATAGTAGCTCCAATGACAAACTTGCTTATATTGCTTGTTTATTAATAAAAACGAATTCGAGGGATGGTATCTGCGTTAAAACACAAATAAATGAAAGATTTAATTGACATAATTTTCATTACTACGAATGCTTATTTGTTCTTTTTTTTTATTAAAACAGAACAACAATAAAAATGTAAAATGACTCGCTTATATTAAACCAAACGTTTAACAAAAACGAATAGACGGAAAACATTTCATCCGCCCTATAACATAAATACTTCTAAGATCCTTAGATTTTTCAAAACAAATGATTGATAAAAAAATGGAAACCAATATAAAACTACAATAATGTAAAATATGAACAAACTCACATAAGCGAAGAAATCAAACTTGAATCCTCTGTATTATCAAATCTTTCCGACTTTCCCATTCACGTGAATTTTGTAAGTGAGGAAATTATTTACACCAGATATGAGTGCAGTATAATTTAACTAGCGAGTGTGCTGTGCTTGTGTGATTATGCTTTTTGCGCTACAGAGAGCAAAATACTTCAGTCAACCGTTCATGCATTAAGAGGCACCGAAATGAGGCACCGAAATCTGTGTTCTGATTCGGTCCGGTAGGTACCGCCCATATAGGCTTCGGTGCCATAATGGCACCGCGTTTCGGTACCCAACCCTAATCTTAAGTGTGTGTTTAGATTAAAGTCAGAAACCAGTCCGAGCTTATTTGCTCTTAAAGAGACTGTAACCTCAATTAACCTACTTAAGTCTGTGTCATTAATGTTAATCAAACAACCCAAGACAAAGAGAAAATCACTCTTTTAGCTCTAAAAAATAATAATTATATTTAATTTATACAATAAAGACAGTGTTATGATTCATTTAATTCGATTTCTGTACCTAGTGCTAATTTTAGACCTTACTTAATGTGCAACTTTGTTCTTATTTTATTAATGTTGGTAATTTCTTTATTTTTTTATTATTTTTTCCACCCCTGATCCGAAAAATAATCCGATCTGTGCCTCAAAAACTGTAATGTGATCCGAACCGTGAGTCATAAATGCAATGGTACTAATAATTGCCATAATTTCTTTCGGTGTTCCGGTTTTTGGCCTTGGTTTCCTCTTTTTCGGTTTTGTTTTTTGTTCCATTCTCTCGGTTCTTTCTGGTTTTCTTTCTTTTGGTTCCATCTTTTGTCCCATTTTCTGTCATTCCATTCGTTCGTTCCTTTTTTTCTTTCTTTCATCAAGGTTCTGAAATCTCTTATTTTCCTTTTGTCTTTGTCTGAACCAGTTTTTGTCTCCTACCACAGCACTTAATTTGCTTCAAGAAGAAGAGGAATTGGGGAGTCAGAAAGAAAAGAAAATGCGAAACGAACCTCCTTTGCATAAAATGGCAAGTTATAGTAATCTTAAACGCTTGCCGTGGAACTCTAAATAATCACCGTGCTTTTGGAGATGAATATATTAGCATAACTTACAGCTCTGGAAGTAATCACCAGTCTCCAAGAGTGCGGGTCTCCCCGTGGGCTTGTTTCGGTCTGGATTGTCTCTCACAGTTTAAACCCTGACCCTCCTGGACAGATTAGATTGTGGAACCAAAACCCTGTGGTTCTCCCTAAAGTGTCTTACCAATAAAAGGTGATTCGAGGTGAGGAGTAGTTCAGTCCTTTCTGTGTTCTTTTTTGAAAAGAGCAAAAAGTATATTGTGCCAAAAAAAATATTTTTGCTAACTAGCATTCACGTGTACTGTCATCGAGCTGGCACATGTGTCACGGTGGCACAGGGTGGACCTTAAGGGCACAAACAACGTCATTATAGAGGCAAACAAAACTCGACAACATTAAGCCGCAACGCATTAAGTCTTCACATCATCTCCAAGAACACTGCGTTATCTTATGGCACAGATGTTAACACATTTCAAAGTGACATGTTTCATTTCTAAAGTGTCACTTTACAGAAATGCTAATTTGGTTATTTGCTTGATTTTAGCAGAACGACGTGGGGGAGCGCGAGCGGCTTCAGCTTTTAGCATTTGCATTTCCTTAAATGTCCCCATCTTCATTTGACTCACTTGGTAATCGCAGACTGCTAGCGGAGATCTGAGCGGTTGTGGCGAGATGGAGGCAAAATACAAGGCTCATTTGTAAATGCTGGTGAGGTTGTGTGCTTAAAACTCCTTACTCATCTTCTCTCTCGCTCTCTCTCTGCTGTGTTCATAAAATTCCCCCTATTAGCATATTCTTCGACTGAAGTTCATAAAGAACCACATATGGACTGGCCCTGCAGAATGCTGCCCATTTTATGAGCGGAGTTTGGCATCTATGATATCAGCCTGAAAGTATGTGTGTCACACGTTGTATTGAGCTCTTCTCTTCTGTATTTTCAAAGCACGCACAAAGCATTTTATTATTTGAAAAGATGAATGCAAGGAGGAATAAAGAAATGTTTTGGTGCTGTTGAATTGATTGTGCGGAGGACATTGGCTTTCTCTCTTTTCCTATCTGTTTTTTTCCTGTGCCGGTTTGCACTGGCTGATATGAAGGCCGGAGAGATGTGCCTGCCTCCTTTTAACTGCAAACACAGATTCCTTTTGAATACATTGTGATAGCGCAGCCATGGCGTATTGTGACTTCCGTCGGCTATCTTTGTCCTGGCACTCTTTTTGATGTGGGTGGCAAGACGCTGCTTGGGGAGGTTGTGTGGACACTTTTTGTCTTGCAAAAGTGAAAGGAAAAACAAACAAGCTTAGAAAATAACACTTGTGCGTTTCCTTGTTGTACATATTTATTATGATGATACATTAAAGGGATAGTTCGGCCAAAAATGATATTAAACCCATGATTTACTCACCCCGAAGCTGTCCGAGATGCCTATGTCCATCATTTTTCAGACAATGACATTTTCAGTTATTTTAGAAAATGTTTTAGATCTTTCAGTTAATCAAATGTGAAGTTATGGGGTCCACGACCTTCAAGACCAAAAAATTAGCATCCATCCTTCAAAAAATAAATCCAAACGGCTCCACAATGATAAACAAAGTTCTTCTGAGGGTAATCCGCGCAGTTACGTTGTAGAAATATCCACATTTAAAACTTTATAAACGAAAATAACTCGCATCCGGTAGCGCCGCCATCTTAGACTCTTCTGTATTGTGCGTTAATCATGTTGAATTTCTGAACTGTCAGAAAACTATCGTACACAAGACCGGGAAAACGACGTGTTTGAACCTCTCTCACTGTACGACATAGGACCACTGATGAAGAGCCACGATCACAGAAATCTAGACGATTGTTTTACGATGGCAATCTTTTGTCTGGGACAGCCAATAACCGTGCAGTGTATCCCAGGCTTAAGTTACCTGATTGCCTTAAAATTTAGTTGATTTGATTAAAATAGGGATGCACCGACAAAACGTTTTATTAACGAAACGCTTTGTTGAGTGTACAATTAAAAAATAGACTACACTCCTGGCTTAAAGCGTCGTTGCTCAAGTTTCTTAAGTTGGACTAATGAATATGTAATTGCATTTTGTGCAAGAAAATAGAAGATTGGGTTTATATCAGTTTAGCCAAGACTCATTTATGTGGCCAAACAAATCATCTTTCTGAGTGACTTGAGCCCTATAATGTCTGCTAAAAAGCAGGCAAAAGCACGCACATCAATTTTAGTAGGGTGCTCGACAAAAAAGTTATAGTATTAAAAAGCAAAGTCGGCAACACCAAAGCTCCAAAAGTTTTGAAAATATGAATTATTAAAAACTATTGCATGGCATAGAGGTAACTTCATCATTCTGATGAAGAGCCTGCGTGCTCGAAACATTAATTCAATGCAATGCAATAGTTTTTAATAATAAATACCTATAATGTCTGCTGGAATGTTAAAAAAAATGTTTATTGTAATTTGTTAAATAATGTGAAATAAATATATTAAAAGGGACATTCTGAAAAAGATCAAATTGGCAAAATAATTAGAAAAATTCTGTATTTTTTCAACTTTGGCCAAGAATTTTCCTTTCGGTGCATCCCTAGAATAAAATATTAGTTTGTTTTTAAAAAAGTAAAAAAATGTCATCTAACGAATCATCCAAAAACGTACGATTATCATAAAAAAAAACAATAACAAAATCCCCTCCTCTAACCCCAATTTTACATGGGCCAAAGCAAACCATACAAAAACATTCAAATGTGATCATACTGTACAAATAAGCCACATTCGTTCTATAAAATATGCTCAATCTGCCATGAGATAGCATTGGTCATTCACTGAAAACATTTAAGGGTGGTCATTTAAAGACAAAAACTAGACTTTGTATTGGGTTAAAATGTGACCTAGACTTGAATTATGTAAGGTTTGCCCTTTTAAATCAACTATAATAATGTACTATGTCTGTAGAAAGGGGTTAAAGCAATGCTTTCTTCATTACCAGCCTGTCCAAAGAATAGAATAAAGTCATGTCGTCATTTATAAATAATATAAATGTTTTCAATCTGTTTATGTAACGTAAATGAAAGCCTTCATTGTGAATAGTATTGAATGACACCCAGACTGCTGTTGACATTGCACTGAATCAGTACCCTGCGGTTTGGTTTAGATATGTGAAGATCTGTTGATAATTGTGAGACTGACAGGATGCCAAATGTCTGAAAGAGAGTGAATGAGACGGCATAAAAAGCTAAAGTGAGAAAAGGAGGCAGGGCGACGCTCTGAAGAGCGAATGAAAGCGCTCTCCAGACAAACATGAAGCAAAAGGGCCTAGTGCAGACATCGAATTGAAGCAGATGAAGGGAACGCTCACAGCCGTCTCCCAACACAAGGAAGCGGCGTTCTCCTGATGTTCCAAGTGCAGACATTCCCTCCTTCTCATTTTGGTCTCTCGCTCACTCTTTTTCTCTTTCTGAAGGTTGTCTGGCTTGAACGCCCTCAGTAAATGTCAGAACAAGCTGCTGCTCTTCCCAGACCACGCAGTGGGAGAACCACCAACCTCATCGCCTTGGCAACCCCTTGTCTCTCGTCCGAAAGTAAAAGGCGAGGAGGTGGAGAAGAAAAGGCCTTTTATGCTGCTGCCCCCCTCCACACACACACTCAAACATGCCCGTCATGCCCCCGGCCCGACCGAGAGACCCTTCTGAGACCTGGAACATGTGGGTGAGCTCCCAGGCTTTCTGAAAAGAGTGGCTCGAAAGGAAAGTGGTTTAAAAAATGAGAAAACCTTCTCTCTTTGAAGTTGCAGACATAGGGCAGCAATTAAATGTACTAACTCGGTTACTTAAGGACTTTAAGGGACTTTGCTTCTTGGTTTGATTGCGTCTGCTATTTATGGTTTGTTTACCAAATTACGGTTAATTTACAGAGAATAAAATTAGATTACTTTTGTAAATATTAGATACATCAGAAAATGGTGTAAACAAGTTTCAAGTGCAACTGCATTATATTTTATTGTCATATAAACTAACAGAAAGCGTATCCTAGGTAACCATATACTTAAGTCAAAGAGTGCAGGAAGGTCTTTTGTCAAAAATGTCAGACAGATTTGTTAAAGAAAGTAGAAAAATGATTTAAACTTGATTATACAAAGGGAGGGAGGGAAGGAGTGAAAAGTTTTGCGTCGATGAATGAACTCATTTAAGAATTGCTGGTTTCAATGTGTTATACAAATTAAGAGCTCAGGTGCAAAACCCTCTAAAGGGCTTGGTATATCTTTTTCTACTTTGTGTCCGTCTTTCGTGCATGCATGCATCCGTGCAGCTTTCAAAGTATACTCAACCGCGGCAACGCGGGGATGGCCGTGTATGACATGTACGCCATAGAAATGATTTCTTAACTCTTTCCCCGCCATTGACAAGTTCTCTTGTCAATTAAGAGAAAATATTTGCATGCAAAAAAAAACAAAACGTGTTCCTCTGGAGTTTTTATGTTATGTGTAATACTGTGATTATCCACTAGATAACTTACCCAATTTATAAAAAAACTGAAGCAAAAAATGATTTACACTCAGTTTATGTTTTGGTAATCGTTCTGAATCTGATCTCTAACAAAATTCCTTTACAAAAATATTATCATTTCAGCTTTTTTTTTTGAGGAAAAATACCTATATTTAAAGCGTAACTAAACCCCTGGTCATAGCCTGACTCCACCCACTGGCAATATTTGAAAAATGCAAGAAAAGTGGGCAGATCCCAAAGGAGATAGAGGGGACGAACTAAGCTTGTACCAAGTGTGTGGTGAGATGGTAACAAGGACGTGGTGAGCTTGAATCTGCTTACGTCACAAGTTATTTTTTGGACCCAACATCCAATAGGAAAATTCAACTGCAGTAGCCACCGTTCAACCTGAAGAGGGCAGCACTCAGGCGTTTTTACCCAATATATTGTAGTATTGAAACACTTTATATCCAAATGTCAAAAAACTTACTAAAATCAATGAACAGCACTAATAAAGCATCATTCTTACAGATCATTAACTAAAAAAAGTTGGTTTAGGGTTTAGTTACTCTTTAAGAGTAAAAAAATATAGATAGGGCCTTTTTTCTAATTTTTTTTGTTTGTTTGAAAGCAGAGGGTCTGTTCTTTCATTTCATATTTGTATGTTTATATATTTTTTAAAAAAAGTGAAACTTTTGTGAAAATCACAAAAAAAAAGGCTGCCGGGGAATGAGTTTATCAATACTCTACAAGGCCATCAGGGCAGCACTGATTTGCGACATACAGTACATTAAAAATTTAGGACAGATGAAGAAAAGTAGTCGATCCACCATTGCAAACCAAGTTTAGAACAAACAATAAGAAAACAAAGAACCGGGATCAATTATGGGAATGAAAATGCTCCATAGCTTTCTGTTCTTAAAAGAAGTGAAAATAAACAAAGACGATGGTGTGTGTGTGCCAATGCTGTCTATTGCCTTTGTGTAATTGTTTGAAGTGGAGTGTCCTGTCTGAATATTTTCTTGTGTATGCGCTGTTGTACCCTCGTGATGATGAAAATGACGTCATGCAAACGGCGCGCATACGCGGACGGTCCTAGTATACCTTCAGCTTAAGTGCATCTGAGATGTTTTCTTGTTCTTTCACTTTAATAGCAATGAAAAGGTTATTAGTCAGTAATTGAAATTGTAACTGTATTTTCACAAATGTTACATGTCATAGGTATTCAACAGATTTTACATGCAAGTACATGTATCAATGTCTTAATGTATTCGGTAAACCTCCTTTAACTGTATAAAAAAAGTGACGTACACATGCCGTCATTAATTCAGGGCGCACTCACATTATCCAAACCAAAATTAGTTTGGCCGTGTTTGACCCCAAAGCCTGGTTCGTTTGACTAGTGTGATCGCTTTGTACCACGCCCGGGCGCGGATTGGTTAATCCTACCCTGGCTGGGTTGCAGAGGTGGGCTGGAGCGCGGTTCATTTTGGCTCAGGCGCGGAAGGCGCAGTGTGATCGCTAATCATGCCAGAACGCGTTTTAAAAGGAGAGACGTCAATTGCGCGACCACTCACCCTTATCTGCCTCTGTAAAAACCTTCTGATGTGCGCGGCAGGGTTACATGAATGTCGGAGATGCACACGTGCGAGATCAACTAAGCATTATGATGGCATGTGAGCGGGCTGGGTGTCACCAAACGACTCAGAATAAAAAACACAGACTTAACATTACGATAGGTTTGAGCGTTAAAGGATTAGTCCATTTTCTTAAAAGAAAAATCCAGATAATTTACTCACCACCATGTCATCCAAAATGTTGATGTCTTTCTTTGTTCAGTCCAGAAGAAATTATGTTTTTTGAAGAAAACATTGCAGAATTTTTCTAAGTTTAATGGACTTTAATAGACACCAACATTTAATACTTAACTCAACACTTAACAGTTTTTTTCAACGGAGTTTCAAAGGACTATAAACAATCCCAAACGAGGCATAAGGGTCTTATCTAGCGAAACGATTGTCATTTTTGATAATAAAAATAACAAATATACACTTTTAAAGCACAACTTCTCGTCGTGTAGATCCGGTCGTGATGCGCCAGCTGACCCCACTACGTCACCGCAATACGTCATGACGTCAAGAGGTCACACAGGACGAACGCGAAACTCCGCCCCAGTGTTTACAAGCGTCTTGAAAGAGGACCGTTCCTACATTGTTATATGTCAACTGATACTAATTAATGTCTTTGTGTCAGTTTATTGTTTAAAATGGTCCGCAAATGTGCGTTTTATATATGTAACACGTATTACGTCACTACGCATTTACGTTAGGTCGCGCTGGACCGGACCTTGACGAAAAGTTGTGGTTTAAAAGTATATATTTTTTATTTTTATTGTCAAAAATGACAATCGTTTCGCTAGATAAGACCCTTATGCCTCGTTTGGGATTGTTTACAGTCCTTTGAAACTCCGTTGAAAAAAACTGTTAAGTGTTGAGTTAAGTATTAAATGTTGGGTTCTATTAAAATGAGAAAAATTCTGCAATGTTTTCTTCAAAAAACATAATTTCTTTTGGACTGAACAAAGAAAGACATCAACATTTTGGATGACATGGTGGTGAGTAAATTATCTGGATTTTTCTTTTAAGAAAATGGAATATTCCTTTAAGAGATCACTTTACTTCCTGCTTTGTTAAAACAATCGCGACCTAATGACGAAAGCGCTTCTGGGCTCGGATCGATAAAAGTACAGTCTGAATTCTTGCATATGGGGGAGTAGAGAGGGGGAACAATCGCGCGGGGGCATGGTTTGAATAATATGAGTGCACCCTCAGTTCTTCTTCGGCGCACTTGGAGGACTGAAAAAGTGACGTGGCATTTAACGAATTCTGCCAACAGATTGGTATTTCTGAATGGCCTGAGACCAGAATTAAGCAGATTTGAAGTGAAAGTATTTGATAAAAGTAAAATACATGCTGAGAGCATTCGATTAATACCATTATCTTATTTTTCACGGAGGTGACATTTAGCAGCTTTTGCATTTGAGCTCTTCAAATACACTGAAATCGCAGATTGTTTTGAATGTCAAATTCTATTTAAGTGTAAGCCAATGGGAGATTATAATGTGGCTTTAGATCATTCTGCTCTTACGTCATTGGTGGAGGCGATGTTGCTATGTTGGGCGTCTCAAACAAGCAATCTTGAAAGCAGCACAGATCCACGCTGTTATACTTTTTGGGGAAATCGCTTACTTGTGCATTTTCTCTGCAAAATGAAAAAAAGATTTGAAAAAATCTCCAGTGATGCATTTCTTAAAGTAAAAAGTTTCTAAAATCCCAAAATACATGAAACGCCTAAGGCTGAAATGATCTACGCATGAAACAAACCTTGAATCGGATCCTATCTCTCAGAATTGAAAAGAACAAGAACTTTCAGTTGCGGACACGAACGATGCCTTTATGTATATATATATTTTTTTCACTGCGTGAGCTCCGTATTCTCCGTGCAAAGGAAGCTTTATGTGTCATCAGACCACATGGGGCCATTTTGTTGGATGGTACTTTGAGACTGCAGGTGCTCTTTCTATAATGGCTGCTGGGACTGCATTTCTTTCTCAAAAGTGCCCTGTCTGTCTCTCTTTCTCCCAGACTCCCTCTCCCCATGCGCCACCTCTTACTGTGTCTCTGCAGCTGAGCTCGTACCTCTTGAAAACTGTTGTTCGTGCAGTCTTTCGGAGAGAGAGAGAGAGAGAGGGTGGGTGTGTAGTCTGGTTTATGGCGATGTTCCATCAGGTCTCTGTGGTGACAGCATTTAGCAGAGCTCCTTTGGGAGAGAGAGAGAGATAGAGAGAGAGAGAACGAGCAAGTGAATAAGTCCAATACACAAGTATTTACATGTAGATGACAATTATTGGTCAGCACATTACAAGTGCAGCCCTGTTAAACATACTTGAGATAAGAAGGCTGAAGTTACCTTTAAATGTTTAAACCAAATATGTGACCCTGTCTGTGAAATCTAGGTTAACGTCTCATAATCTTATAATGAGATTGAGAGCATTAAAGTTTGATTTAAAGAGCACCTAATTCATTGCTAAAAATAACGTTATTTTGTGTATTTGGTATAATACGTGTTTGCGTTGTTTATGGTTAAAACGCATTATTTTCCACATACCTTAAATTTATTTAGCTCCAGATTTCACTCTCTTCCTGAAATACACAGATTTGAAAAGCTCTGTGTCCTTGATTGGCCAGCTAATCTGTACTTGTGATTGGCCTGAATACCTCTGACGTCAGCAGGAAATGTGACGCTCCTTACCATGTTTGAAGGATTCGGTCACAATGCAGTGCTAACAGGAGTTAACTTACAAAGCGGGAGGAATTATGATAATGGCAGTCTTGTCTTCATCACCAATCGTAGAAAGTAAACTGTTGCCTACAATTGTGTGTTTGGCCCTGTCCAAAATGGCGCACTTTATGTGGACTTTCAGTCTAGTGGCCTTTAATTGCGTATGCTCACTTAGTCTACGAGTCGTAGGGTGTCCCATCTGTCATTTTTACGCTCATAAGTGTGCTCATCAGCGCCTCCTTCGCCCACTTGATGCAGTCTTTAGCGAAGCCCGCACTGCAGCAGGCTTCGCGCACTTTACCAACCCAGAAGTCCTTGCGAAAGAGCAATCAGACCAATCAGACGACGGAAGGGAGGAGTTCACACTGATTGGAAACTTCTTTACCTATTTCCGGCGTGACGCTAGAGTCTGTCCCAAATTACGACTCTGGTGCACCCAGGTGGACTCGCATCAAGGGTCCCTAAGGTCTGGACTACATGATGTCATCAAAGTGTGGCCTCTGTGGAGGACCACAAGTCCGGAGTGTGCCATTTGGGACAGGGCCTTAAGCCGCCTTTCCACTGCACACGACATACGGAAACGGAAGTCGGAGTTCTCCCCCTAGTGGCAGTCGTAATGAAGTTTCAATTTAATCGTATATGGGAGAGAAGCTGATTCCAGCGCAAGAGGCTTCATTCTAATTATGTTTACCATGGTGAAATAAATTAATGCAAATGAATGAAACAATAAACAGCTATGCATATATGACAAAGATTGCAAATTTTTTTTGGAGAGAACATATAAAGACAAGATTAAAATAATAACGTACACAAATTAAATTAATAATGTATTACTTATCAGTAATCAAAAGTGTTTTTTTAAGGATTCAAGTGTTACTAATAGTGTTAAACCAAAAGGATTAATAATTTTCACCTCACACACAGTTTGTGATTGGAATACAATGAAAATCATAACTTCCGGTCGGCGTGTCGCATGCGGTTTAGTCGCACAAGTTCAAATTTTTTAACGGATCCAACGCTCAAAACGGATCCGATATTTACGCATCCGCAGATGGTCGGAACCTCACGCAACCCCTTTGCGACTCTCCATAGGAAATGAATGACTTCTGGCTTATCGGCCGTTGTTTGTCGTGTGCAATGGAAAGGCGGCTTAAGTTGTAGTCCAAGAAAAGAGATTTACGTTGGAGACGATAACTCGCGTCATCGTTTACTTTGGGGTTTGGGCCTTTTGCATATTATTAACATGTACTAATACACACTTACACATCAAAGCAAATGTAAAATCGTGAATCGGACCATTGGTGCTCTTTAACTCATTGATTTCTATTGGCCTTACTCAGTCAATACTAAAGATGTGAAGATTATATTTTCACAGAATGTTCTTTACATTATGTAATATGATTTTATGTATAAAACAGACTCACAAAAATCTGTTTTCACAGAAATTCTTCTCAAAATGTTGCTCTGTCATGACCTGAAAGATAAGCCTTATGTCACTAATGTCAGCCACAGGTCCTTATTGTGTATATCTGCGTTGCTTTATGAACTGCAGTCTGATGTATTTTGGACATTTTTGCATGAATGGAGTCTATGTTGCTTGTAGCGTTTGTGTGTATTTGGATGGTTGCATGGATAAAACAACACTAAATGTGCAAAATAAAATGCAGCTAACTATATAAGTGCACAGTTAAGACGGCAAAGTAAAGAGGCTTGTTATTGTGTCTTAACAATGTTATCTTGTCTTTTCAGGTCTTAATTGGTCTTACTGTTCAGCGCTACAGTCAACAGTTGAATTTTTTTAATATGCGATAATCATGAATGTGATTGACTGGCTGAAAGGTTATGCTTTATTTTGCCACCAAATCATCAGGCCAAATTAGTTTGACATCAACATGAAAACCGGTCAGGTCTTGAAGAGCCATCTGGATGTAAGTAAAAGGCTATAGTTAACTTTGTCAAGAGGTTATGAGGCACACTCTCTCCCTCCATTGCTCTTTGCCTTTTACACAAATGATGTTATTTTCTCTCAAACACAATATTCACATCTCTCTTTCTCTCTCCAGCTGTGGTCTGTCCTCTCGCACATGTTTTTAATGTTTCCACTGACAGCTCAACAGTATATCTTATTTCGTTCTCCTTATCTTTGTCATTCATTCTGGCTGTCGTTTGCTTTTTTCCCCTAGTTTCAAACTCTCAATCTCTCGCTTTTCCTCTGTCCTCAACATAGCAATTTCCTTTAAGTCACTCTTAACAATAGTTCCACTTTCTCTCCCTTTCAATATGACACACAGCCTGTCCAACACACGTCTTTTCACTCTATATATCAAATCCTTTTTTTATATTAACCGTTGTGGTGTTACAGTATTTTACAGGCGTGTTGCTCAGAACACGAGAGTTTAATCGTTTTTAGGTTCGGCTTTTGTGGAGAGACGTATGGTTTTTATTTGGTGTCTCTTCAACAACACAACCCGGGGTCAGAGAAATAATATCTTTCATATCTTGGGGATTTGTGAGTTGTGCGTTTGACCACCTTTGAATCCACCGAGCTCATATTGGATATCTGTTCAATTTGTTTGAAATGTGTAGACGTGCGCTAACATTCTCAGGTTTGTGGTTTTATATACCAAACACGTAACTCAGACTTAAGATTTGCGCTTTATGATTTGGGCCGGTGTGACCGCTCATAACGTCATAGCAAGTTTTGAGAGGCGTCACCCACGTTTTTTCAGTGACTGTGGTGAGGCTTCATCCATATGTGTATTTTTAATCCGTGTGTGCGGGTGTCATTCTGTTCCTTTCTGCTTCAGTGCCTTGACCAGGCTGCAGCGAACTGTACCGTTGAGCTTCCACATAACCTCAGGTCTGCAGGGAGATCCTTACCTTTCATGTGCCCTTCTACCAATGTCCCGGAAAAGTAGGTCAGGACATGAAAGCACCCACATACCACTTTAACTTTGAACAGGATGAGCAGGGAGCATCAGGTGCGGGACGGGTCAGTGTGAAGGACAGGCTTGGCATAGTATAAGTATAATAAAGTATAATAAAAATCATAGCTTTTCTCTTTGTATATTTACATGAACTTGTAGAGATATAATTAGTGTTGATTGATATGGCTTTTACTTTTCTTAGATATCAGGCTCGGATTTTAGTCTGGGATCGGGTGCTTTTGGTTTGGGCCAGCAACTTGTCACCTTAGTTTTGCGTGACACATATTTTTCACCATTTTACGTGCCCCTGCCATGACTTTATTTTCCGTGTCAGTTTCACATATTGGTTACTCAGCTGTTTTTCCTATTTTTAAACAATTGTCGCTTCGGTTTGGGATTAGATTTGCTGTTTGCTTTAGGATGTCACTTAAAGGTGCAGTGTGTAAATTTTAGCGGCATCCAGTGGTGAGGTTGCAAATTGCAACCAACGGCTCAGTCCACTGCTTCACTTTTGAAACGCATAGAGAAGCTATGGTAGGCGCCACCGGAAAAACATGTAATTGAAGGAGACAACTTAGTAGAAAAAGTTTGTCCATTAAGGGCTTCTGTAGAAACATGGCGGCACAAAATGGCGACTTCCACGTAAGGGGACCCTCTGTGTATGTAGATAAAAACGTCTCATTCACTTAAAAAATGATTAATTGAATTAATCAGTTTTTTTGAGGTGGGTGGTTGCAATCAATTTATTTGGGCTACATTTGAACAAAAAAGATTAGTAAAGTAAAAATAAAATATAAAACTTTTGTTTAAATTTAGCTTAACTAAATTGATTGCAACCACTTACCTTAAAAAAATTATTAAATTCCATAAATTATTTTTTTCAGTGTTCTAAGGTAATAAAAACATAACGGTTCATTATAAAAAGGTCTTTATACACCCCTGATAATATATTTTTGTATATTATTTTGCATTTCTGTAAAGAGGTCCTTCTAAAAATTACACACTGCACCTTTAAAGTATTGGTTTATACTATATTTTCATACGTTTTTTAAACCATTGTCGCCTGACGTTAGGGTTAAAGTTGGGTTTGGGTAAAGATGTTATTTTATGTAACAGAAAGTTGTTCTAACCCCAGACCAAAGTGACAATTGTAAGAAAATAGGAAGAATAGTTGAGTAACCAATACGTAAAACTGTCACGAAAAAGAAAGTCGTGGCAGGGGCACGTAAAATGATGAAAATACGTGACAGTGTCACGCATAACTGAGCAAAATAATGCGTGACTATTTCACGTATTTTGTGAGATCAGGTTACTTATAAAACAACCATGATGTTTCTATAGACCCTTTTACTGTTTGTACACAATGATGACATGGCAGCGTATGGGCGTGCATTTAGGCAACAGAAGTTTGGCAAGAATCAGCATTAAAGCAACACAGACAGAGAAAGTAATTTTAAAAAGTTGACTTTATCAACATTTTCAACACAGCTACCAGATCCATGAACTATAGTGGAGTGGATAGAAGACGTTAGCAGATGGACAAATATAAAGTGGCCAGATACATACGCAACAACCAGACATTTTAATGCTGGGAAACCGTTTTTGGAACAACATCACTTCTGTTGCCAAAATGCGCACGCAGGCTATTTGATCACGTGGGCTGTGAAAGGGTCTAGAGCAAAACTTTTATGTTTTTGGCTAATGGATTAGCCTTTGTATTACCAGTTTAATTTCAAATATCATTGTTAAAACATTAAACCACTCCAGTTTTGCCTTTTGAAGGAATACTCCACTTTCATAAAAAATCCTGATCATTTACTTACCCCCATGTTCTCCAAGATGTTTATGTCTTTCTTTGTTCAGTCAAGAAGAAATTTAGTTTTTTGAGGAAAACATTCCAGGATTTTCCCCCATATAGTGGACTTTACTGGACCTCAACAGTTTACAGTTTCAATGCAGTTTAAAATTGCAGTTTCAATGCAGCTTCAAAGTGTCTATGAAGTGTCTTATCTAACGAAAAGATCGTCATTTTTGCAAATAAAATAAATAAAAATATGTACTTTTAAACCACAACTTCTCGTCATGCACAAACCTTGTGATGCCCCAGCGCGACCTTACATATTACGTAATCATGTTGAAAGGTCACATGATACATATGCGAATCGCACACTTGTTGACCATTTTTAACAATACACTGACACAAAGACATTAATTAGTATCAATCCACATACAACAACGTCAGAACGGTCCTTTTTTTCTCCAGACTTGTAAACACTGGGGCGTTAGTTTTGCATACCTGTACGTCATGTGTGACCTTTCAGCGTGACGTTTTCAAGGTCACGCTGGTATGTACATGGCTAGTGCGAGACGAGAAGTTATGATTTAAAAGTACATCTGTTTTATTATTATTATTATTATTATTATTTTTTGGCGAAAATGACGATTGTTACGCTAGATAAGCCCCTTTTGCCTCAGTAGGGATTGTTTAGAGCCCTTTGAAGCTGCGCTGAAACTGCAATTTTAAACTGCATCGAAACTGTTGAGGTCCACTAAAGTCCACTATATTGAGAAAAATCCTAGAATGTTTTCATCAAAAAACGTATTTCTTCTCGACTGAAAAAAGAAAGACATAAACATTTTGGATGACATGGGGGTGAGTAAATTATTGTGGCAGTCATTCCATTACATACATTACATACAGGTATTTATGTACTGCATATATGTGAGTAGCCTCTCTTCGAAATCCATTCCAGTATTGCACTAGAGAATAGTTTACCCCACAATTAAAATTCTGTAATCATTTACTTGAAGTTTCTTTATTCTGTTAAAAACAAAAGAAGATAAGCACATTGACTTCCATAGTAGGAAAAACAAATACTATGGAAGTCAATGGGTACTGTCAACTAAGTACTTACCATCTATGATCAAAAAATGTTCCAAAAAATAAAGAAACTCATACAGGTTCAGAACAACTTAAAGGTAAGTACATATTTGGCTATTAAATGGTTATTAACTATTAACCATTTAATAGACAGGATTATTATTGATTTGCCATGTTGAATCAAATGCTGAATGTTTTGGTTTATTGTCCTCTTTGAATTGTGCCACCATTGACGCATGTTGTGTCCATCAATACAGCTCTCTGAGTACAGAAAGATTTTCGACTTATCACGGGTGACGTGCCAAAAGTTTGTACTGTTCTTGACAGACTGGGAACTTCGAGAACATCCTGACCCTTCCTTGATGCAAATGCTAAATAAATACATAAAAAGCCTGCATTGTGATTGGACATTGCTGTACAAGTGGCACCCGTGCGTCCCGACAGACTGTGATGGCTGGGATGTTTGATGGTGATGATGATTTGAGACCAGCGTGTGGAACGCTGTGCGAATTATCTTATTTCTAAAAACCCTGTAGGGCGAAATCACGGGGACGAGGCGGGAGAAGGAAAGCCCAGCTGACAGCCATATAGAAAAAGTCCAGAGCCCCCCAGCCGACAGTGGAGAAATCACCATCTGGAGCGAGGCCTGCACGCCATGCTGGGCCTGTCAAAAAGACGAAGCTCTTTTCCCAGCATACTTTTGTCCATCGTCTCTCTCTTTCTCTCCTCCATTGGAGCTCTCACTTCCCAGCAGAGCTTTCACAGTTCTCCTCTCCACAAAGACCTCCTACTGCACGGATTGTTCCATTCATCGGCGGGGGGGAGGAACCGGATGGACATCACTCATTCGGATCTACAGAATGGTTAACCGGTAGATTGGTTAAATTTACACTAATCCTTTGATGTTTATCAACATTCTTTGGGTGTTAAATCAGGGATGAATGCTGAACAATGCCTTCTGACATCAAACAACTGTTTACATTTGGTTTGTAATATCAATCAGATGTTAGGGTTACTACAACATTTGTGTTTTCGTTCGGTTGACAGTATTATTAAGTAGACATTGGACAGTAGCTTCCAGATGTCAGACATGTGCTGGTTGACATCTGTTTTTATTATCTCCAGGCACTTCATTATGCATTTCTGCCAAGAAGACAGTCAAGCTAATGATCTGCTTGCTGCCTTTGTTGAGGTATTTTTTCAGCTGTGTTAACTGTGCAGTACCAATTCTAGTGCAATGCTAGCATTAGCAGTGCAAAAGTCATGGGTTTGATTTCCAGGGAACATTTTGTACTTTGCATAAAAGCTTCTTTAAAGGTATAATGTGTTTTTAGCGCAAATTGCAGCCAACCTTAATTTCGAAACGCAAAGAGAAGCTACGTAGCTTGCAAAGGACAAACATGTCGTCGTCTGAGATAACGTAGGGACGAAATGCAATCTGTAGAGCAGTTTGTCCAAATAGGGCTACTGTAGAAACCTGACAGCGACTTTCTTGAAAGGAGACTCGCGGTTTATGTAAATAAAAACAACTTATTCTAAGGTAATAAAAACAATACAGTTCATTATGCAAGATCTTTATACACCACTGATAATATAGTTATGTATATTATATTGCATTTCTGTCAAGAGATCCTTCTAATGCTACGTCTACACCAGAGTCATAAAAACAGAGTTACGTAACGCTTTGATCTCGCCGCCGCGCGGTCAAGTGATTAATGTAACGTTCTACAGTTCCAAACCAAGCCAGGCTGTCAATCTGTTTGCATAGGTTTTCAGCTATTAGGTAAATATTAGCGTGTAATGTGAATTGATCACTATACTTACTATGTTTATAACGTTTTTTTTACTAGGGAGTGATGGAAATACAGTAAACCAGTTAATAAAGGTAAACAGTTAATGGTGACCCAAAGATAACTGTGGTTATCTTATCTAAACCAACTACAGCAACACAGTTTATTTTTTATTTTTGTAGCAAAAATATGGCTATATAAATGGCTATCAATCTGCTAAAAACATAATTCCTACACTTTTACTATATTAAAATCACAAAAAAGATTGCCAACGCGGTTATTTGTAACAGTGAAGCATAACAGAAACACACAAAATTCATATTTAATTGTATTTATAGTACACATTAAATTTTAATATAATTATAAAATGATTTTCGAGGATACATCACTCGTATTACTTACCAAACACAATGAAACACATAGCAGCATTGTGAAGCAGTGTGACTTTCTTATAAGGCATTTAGCTTGTCGCCGTTGCCCCCTAGTGTTACTCGTAATATATAAAAAAAGATAAGTATAAAGTAGATGGCCACCAGACAGTAATAAAATATTAAACCATTAAATCTATATTATTCACACATTATACACAACTCATTAAAATATAAAAATTTTACTAGTTATTATTAACGATAATCATCACCTACAGCAGTGTTCATAAAATATCACTGTTGACTATATTCATAAAATGTCTGAAAATGTAAAGAGAAATGGTAATTTCATCGATTTACCAGCAGGTGCCATTGAAATGAATGGGCTTCAGTGCTGCGTTTGGAACTATGCGTCACTCCATGACACGCTGTTACTTCCGCATTCCATTCTTACAACGGACGTCTATGTGAGTGTCATAACTCTATTATTATACGACTCTGGTCTACACCAGCCACGGTATCATCAAGCGCAAGTGATTTCAATGTTAAGCCAATGTAAAGACCCGTTGATGCGCATCTGGAGGTCTTGTAGCGCGAATGAGGCGTTCAGCGCGGTAGACGCAATTCTGCCTAATTCCTGTGTTTACTTCACGCGAATGGCGCGAAAAAAGTTTAAAAATCTGAACATTGGTGGAAAAACGCGCTGCGTTAACCAATCAGGAGCTTGCTCTAGTAGTGACGTGACGACAGAAAGTGAGCAGAGTCACAGAAGCCCCTTCCATGATGCAAATTTCCACGTGAATGTCTCAGTGACTAGAATTTCACACGCGAATGAAGCGAGTACACTCAAAATGTTCAAGCTTCCAACTACATGCGGTAGACGCGAATTTGACACCTCAAAAATGTCTGGTGTGAACCCACAGTAAAAGTTACACATTGCACCTTTAAATGGTTAGCTCTGTGTTGGATTAGATATAATTTTCACCAATAACTTATGCAAAAATATTTGTCCACCGATCTGACAATTTATCATGTCTCTGAAACACACATGTAGTAGTTAAAATATCCCAACCTGTTTGTGTTAGCTGCACAAGACAATGAAGCTAGCTCACCATCCGGGGAAATTAGCCTGCTAACACACCAGACACGCTGGTTTATTTATTTTTAAACCAACTGCTAAAGTTGAATGCGGCTATACCTCAGTGGCTTGGTAAACAGACTGGATGAGGGAAGATGTTGTTGAAGTACCTAGGGTTGCCTTTCACCTCAGCGCCAGAGGCGGGTAGGAGACAGAAGTAAAGCTAACAAATCCCATCGTGATCTAAGAGTGCATTTCTGTGTGGAGGATGGAAAGATCTGACATAACCGGGTAGAAAAGTCTCCAGCTGACGGCTATTCACTGAACTTCCTAAATTCGCTCTGGCCCTAATGCGGGTTTTGAACTCGCTAGGTGAAATGTGGAGCAGTGCTGCTAAACAGACCAGTCAGCATCATTCGCTGTATGTTTCTTCCCATCCCAAACTATAATTTTAACCATCGTCTGTGTAAAACCTCTTAGGATCTCATTTGGGAAACTTCCTAAGTCTAATTTCAACTCTCCATTCTTTTCTTTAATTGATAATTGAATAAGCTTTCGCCGTGTAATCAATTAAGGACTTGATCTCAGCCACCGAAAGTAATTGTAAATTGGTTTGTGCCAATGAGAGCTCAAGAGCTGAGGTATTAACAACGATGAGGTTTCAAAGGTCATTTGCAGGTTTTCTTTATAGCTTTCACCGCATCGCTGGCTTTCGCAGTTGATCACGAGAAACGAGAGCAGGACCTTTGCAATGAATGAATCTTCGTGTGACCGAAATAGAAGCGGAGTTCAAAACCTTCACCATCTTTGATCTTGTTTTTCAGACTTTTGCACGAAGCCTCCCCTACTGCCGACCTTTGACTGGCCGAAAAGGCATCCGAAAAAATCTGCACCGCCTGCCGTCTCCGCTGCTTTGTAACCTGTGAACGGTGAATTGAGGTATTGGAGGGGAAAAAAGGTTCATCTGTCTCGCCTCACCTGCTTTTTTTGCTTTTCCGCTCCGTTCTCTAAAAACATGTCTTTTTCACTCAGTTGACTTCCATTCAAAGACAGCCAGCGATGGTGAATGCTTGACTAGGTTGCTTTGGACTAGCAGCCCCCTGGGTTCTGGGCAGGGGCCTGAATGATGCGTGAAGCTGCTTTGGAATTGAGAGCCAGTGCAGGCAGGGGGCTAATAGCGGTGCGCGGGATTGTCTTCACGGCCCTGGTGGGTTGAGTGTTGAGGGCCAAAACCATCTGCTTTTGTAATGGTGAGCATCAAAGCCAGGAGGAGCACGGCAGGAGATCTCCTTTCACCAGGGACACATTGCATATGGGCCTCATATTTCTCCAAGACGGGTTCCTGCAGACCGCTGGGACCCATCATAGTCGCCTCTATTCTCTTTATCCCTGCATGGCTACTGAGTGCCAAATAGGTGTGGAGAGACAGGAATTCCCTATTATTTACCCTGGGAATTTAGATAATAGATGAGTTTGTTTGACCCAGCAGACCCCAAACTGTAAACACTCCCCTTTCCCTAATTTTAGTCGTTTTATCTAACCAGAAACCGTAGTCTTTGCTTTATTTTTGTTGGTGGGAGGAAAAAATGGGTCACTAGATGGCTCAAGCAACATGCTCAGAAGATGATTAATTATTAAAGTGACTAATACTACATTTGCCTCTGAGCGCTTGTGACTTTAATCCATGGCAGGGGCACAGCTACTTGTATTCAGTTTTCCACTTGTGTATACACGCACACACACATCTTGTTCTTCTATGCCACTAGCTAAATTCAATTTCAGTTTCAATTTGCTTTATTTTCATGACCAAGATACATATTTGAACTGCCAAAGTTTTATCACTCTGCTGTGTCAGTTCCTCTCATTCTTACGGTCGGCCCTCCTCCATCCGGAAGTAGTAAAAAAAGAAAAGTAATATGCCACTCGATCTGCACAGTATCACATGAACTCAAACACACCTATGATTTTTATGGCAGTAAAAGCGGAAACCGAGGATAGCCCGGATATGACACCATTGGCAAGCGACCCTATGAATGGGGGCGGGCACTATTAAAAAAACATTTAGGATAATGTACGTACACATGTAAACAAAATCTATAACATAAATACCTGGTTGTATTCTGGTATGGTCATGACGTTCTTTAAACGTCTTATTCCAATGTTATTAAAGGGCACCTATTTCATTGCTAAAAACAATGTTATTTTGTGTATTTAGTATAAAACAATGTGTTCGCGTGGTTTATGGTTCCAGATTTCGCTCTCTTCCTGAAACGCACTGATTTGAAAAGCTCTGTGTACATAATCTGTACGCTATGATTGGCCTGAATACCTCTGACGTCAGCCGGAAATGTAACACTCCTTACCATGTTTGAAAGGTTCACTCACAAAGCAATGCTAACAGGAGGAGTTAACTTACAAGTTGAGTCCGAAGCCAGAGGAATTATGATTATGTCTGTCTTGTCTACATCACTAATACCAGTAAATAAACTGTTCCAGTAAGTAAATCCATGTGCATATCGTTAACATGTACTAATACACACTTACACACCAAAGGAAATATAAAATCATAAATTGGACCATAGGTGCCCTTTAAAACGTTTAACTAAATGTGCATTTTTGTCTGGTTTTGTTTTTGTATTAAACAGACATATATTTATGTTTTTTTGACTACCTAAAGAAAACGTACCAATTGGTTGTTTTTACAACGTTTTCAAGATGTCCGTTTTCGGTTGCGTTGTTTTTAAACACTAGAACCGCCAGGGGTCATTGTATACCTTAAACCGCCAGTGGGTAAAATGTACCCACACACAAAACAATTTTGTCACTGAATTATATACTATTGTTTTCACAAAGTGGTGTGTAAAGTCATGAAATTATTATTTTTAGTCATCAACTATGTTTTTGTCCTGTTGTTTTATGTTGAAGGCTATTTTTAAGCAGGCTATACAAATCGCTTTTCTTAACGTTGAATAGGCTAAATTGCAACCACAATGAGTATTAGAAATAAAAAAAACATATTTGGGTGGTGTAGTAAATGTCAGTAATCGCATATTAAAATATCCTTTGTTATTTAAATACTAAAATACCCTAAATAGACAATAAGGAGCAATAATAATTCACTGCTCTCATGGGCATAAAAAAAATTTAAACGCATGGGCATAAATTTGACCCGGCTGGTGCTTATGTATAAATGCCCTGCTTTGTATCCGGTTTTGATTAGGAGACTTGGATACTTTATTGAAAATCTGTAATGTACATTTGAATAATATCTATTGATGAATTTTACCCAGTGGCAGTGGGTGTGGTTTTTAAAACATTTTTAAACTGTTGTGATGCAACATTACCTAATTACAACCAAAATACAATGTTGTGGAAAAAAATGGTTTGTGTTTGCTGGGTGAAAATCGTACACAGGGCTGGGCGATAAACCGGTAGATGTGTTAAACGGGAGATGTTGGACTATATGTTGCTATGCACGTGGTCACAAAAACTTAACGTTTGTAGACGTATTTAAACACAGAAGTTTTAAACTAGTGATTTTAAGCCATTAAAACACAAACAACAGTGCTGTATGCGCATGCTGTTTTTGTGTGAGAGGAGCACGCAAGTCGCGCATCCGCTAGTCATTAAGCTCGTGAGCATTTTTGTCGCTTTATTTGCCTTAGGGCCTGTTTACACGAGAATGCTCGAGGGTGAAAACGTAAAAATATTTTATCGGATGTGCCTTTCGTTTACACGGCGACGGCGTTTTGGGGGCTTAAAAACGCAAAAAAGTGAAACCACCCTCCAGAGTGGAAATCTTAAAAACAATCTACCGTCGTGTTCTCGTCTAAAGAGTAAAAACGCAAAAGTCTGCTCACGGTGGCTCTCGTCGCGTACGCATTTACGTCACAGGCATGTGCCAGTTCAGGAAAATAACAACAAACATGTCGGATTATTTCCATACGTCGGACCTTCAAGTTGCCATAGCAGCTCTGATAAAAAAACAAGTCTTGCCAGCTGTTGTACGAAATATTCACAGCTAGTATTACTGATCAGAGAAGGCGCCAATTCGTCGGAGGCAAACCAGACGGCTTTGGATGAGACCTGGGAGAACCAGGAAGAAGGTTGTACGCAGGCACACGGACTTGGTGTTGTTGTGTGTCAGTGCTTCACATTGCCGCCTGGAGTGCATACTACATCGAATATCACACACTTTTGCGTCACCATGTGCACGCAGATTTCCCCCTCAAAACGATCGTATAAACGCGGAATAAAAAGTGATAACGCAACGCCACTTTTGAGGTTTCTTTTCAGATCGTTTCCATGTAAACGTAGCCTTAAATACATATATGCGTCAAAATGCTAGTCTTTGCAAGTATCCTCATAAACACGAACATTTAGATCTTAAAGGCGGAGTCCATGATGTTTGAAAGCCAATGTTGATATTTGAAATCACCTAAACAAACACGCCCCTGCCCCAATAGAATCTGGACCTTCTGTTGATAGACCCGCCCCACACATACGCAACCCGGCATTTGATTTGATTTGATTGGCTATAAGTGTGTTTTGGTAGTCGGGCCGTCTCCTTCTCCAACGCGTTTTTCAAACATCGTGGACTCCGCCTTTAAGAGAAAGTAAACAGCTAAAAGAGAAAATGCATGTGTACGTATATTGGATCTAGACTTTGGTCTTAAAGGGACAGTTACCTAATTTTGCTCCTGTCTGTCACTTATGTTTTTGTGAAAATCTCTTTAAATTACTAAATTACTTTAGTCAAGATATATAATATAATGTACATTATTATTTATTATCATTCTTTCATCACTGACTGTTTATTTTCAGCGAGCTTGAATTTTGTTTGTTTTAATCTCTTTCTTTTATGAATGTATACGTTTTTTGTAAAAATTATGAATATTCTGGCATCACATATTTTAATAACATAAAAACCTTATTAAAAGATAAAAACTCTACCGTGATACATATCGTTATCATGATATAAAATGAATCCTATAGTGAAATACAATTTTGGTCATATCACCCACCCCTAATCGTACATATTGTGCATTTTACAAGTGTGCATCGACTGCTAACATTTTAGTATCAAGTATCAGCTCTGTTTTCTTTCTCTTCCTTCAATTGCTCTTATTTTCGTTTCTCTTCTCTTTTAGTGCCATTAACTTTGGGAGGGTGAGGATAAGGTTAAAGCTATCCGAAGAGAATCATTAGTTAAATATTATCCAGTCTGTTCCATTAAAGCTATAGGGGGAGGCTCACGCTCGAAACAATGGAGCATGTGGGACCCCTGTCCGCCTCGAACATACACAGGCTAGTCTCTCAGGTCTTCATAGCTCGTACAGCCGTGCCACAGATGGCTAACCACTAATGACACTTAATGACACCTGTAGGGATGGAGAGAGACAGGTAAATGCTCTTTAACAAAGAGATCCAAGCTGAAAGGTGCAGTCAGGAAAGCTCATTTCGTGAGACTCGCAAAGTCAGCCGGAGTGCTCGTGGACATCACTTTAAAGAGATGATGATATTTATTTGAACAACATGTCAGGTGGAAATTACCTGTACTCATTATCTAATCAAAAACAGCACAGCATATTTAAATTTACTCGCATGATGTGTAATACTCAAGGAAAAACAAAGAATTGCTATTTTGAGGAAACAATGATCAGTCAGATGCTATGGTTGGATGAAACCCAGGTGAGATTTGTATTCCAAAACAATTAAAACCGCACCGTAGGGAGAGGTAACATTGAAGAGCACTGTTAAGGCTAATTGTGGACAATTAAAATAATTACGCTACCCTACCATATCTTTTATTCATCGGTGGCTGAGGAGTGGTTTACAATGACTTCCCAATTTAACCCTTGAGACCTCAAGGTGCACATATGGTGTAGTAGTTAACGTCTTTTGTTAATTCTGCTTGACAACGAAACCGTTGTAATCGCATAATGATCTCCATGGTTACATCTGGTGATGTGATAGCTGTCGAGAGCTACGCCGTCTTAAATAAATATGAATTAGAAATAAGAAACGATTGATTGTGTGGAGAGATGATTTGAGTAACGGTGTGGGGGTCAAAGACCAGCAGCTGACGGTAAATTGCTGCGCTGTTGCTGATCATGATAAATTCATGTTTTCAGACTAAAGTTGAGGTTTTAAGATCGCGTACGCACACACTCGGAGCACAAAATAGCTGGGCTCATGCTTCTAGCCCATTCACACTAATCGAACTGCAATCCTTCAACCATCTGGCAGACATGCACCCTCACACTCCATCCTTCATACACACACACACTGACACCCCAATCAATTAGTCTTAGGGTTGTGGAGGAATGTCGAGCAGGCAACTCTGAGCTCCCAGCATACCATCTATCTCACCAAAGCACACTGCTGTGTACACACATACACACATACAATGGTTGGATGGCTTTCAGTATTAGGCATGAGAAATAATCACAGGCATTTAAATGAAAGCGTGTGAAATGGGATAGTGTTTGAGAGAGAGATTGTACAAACATAAGCTATAGACACCACAATCTGACTGAAAATCATTATATGAGGTTTGTGGTTGTGTTCTACCTGTATTAGATTTACATAAGTTTTCCATTCATTGTGGGATCAAAAGTTCAAAATGTACCCAGTGAAATGGCAATGCCTGACCAAATCTAATCTTAAGGTTTAATTGCTTGTATTCCTATTGCACATACTTAAAAACCCATTGAAATGCACAGCTTTGTATAATTTTAACTTAAACAGGAAGTAGGGCGGGACATTAAGTGGCTTACACTGCATGAAAAGAGCTGTATACGGACAAATACGGGATGGGAAATCCCTGCTAAACTTTAGGTTTGCCAGATTTTTGAGGCAGAGTGCCTGGAAAGGTAATACACCAAAGTAAACTTGTGAAACATCCAGAAACTTTACGTTTGTGGATGTATATAGGAACTGGTGGAAGTTTCCAGGAATCCTTACAGCTGGTTGTGAGGAGCGGTGGGTGTGAGGTGTGAAGGGCTTTTTATATGTTAATGACCCACAGGTAGAGGTGTCTTCTTTGTTCTCAGAGCTGAGTGTGGTGGGGTGGGGGGTTAACCATGTCTCTTTAAGACAGCACATACAGTATTGTGGTACATAAAAACTGTTTTCTAAATACGTTTATTATTAATATAATTTAATTAGTCTATTTAAGAAACTTAGCATCATTCAAAATAACTAAAATTCAATGGACACAATTACAATTTTAATGTGTGAAAGTTATGTCTCTGACTCAAGAGAAATGCAACAAATGTTATTTCAGAATATTTATTTCCAACACTTTGAAAACATGTCTCCAACTGCCCTAGGTCAGAATATTGTGCACGTTTCTCTCAATGCTGCATACATCGTTTAAAAGAAGCCGTTCAAACGACATCATGTAACACATTTTTGCTAGCTAGAATGTTGATAAATTAGTCAGTGAAATGTAAAGCTGCTTGATTTTGCTGATGTCTCATGATTTGAAGTTCACTGTTTCTATTGTTATTATAATTCTACCCTAACATTTCATTAAATCTTTTAAAATAGAAACAAAAATATTAATAGACAGGTCCATAATCTAAAAGACAGTCTTTCACATGAATGCAAAACATGTTGGGTGATACTGACTGACAAACTCGGGTAAACATATCTGCAGATACCTGTCAGCTACTGTACTTCTAATCCAGAGGTGCCCAAAGTTGGCCCACAATAGATCTTTAATTTGGCCCATCATGCCACATGAGATAAGGAAAAAGAACAAAAGTCATTGACGCAGATGTTCATATTTTTAATTAAACATTTTCTAAAATGTATCATTTTTTGTTGTATTTTTACATTACAAAAATGTAAATTAATATTAAATGCAAGGGATTAAAGTGAATTTTTTTATGTTTCATGCATACTTGAAGGTGTATAAAATGCATCACAAAACTTAATGAACTCGGGTACTACAGGCTAAAAATGAAGAGGTTTTGGCAGTGGCACACAGAGAAAAGGATATTTTAAATTGGTTGGCAAAATGATTTTTTCTACAAAAAGCCTTGGAAAATAAAACTGCATTAGTTATGCATAAACAGAGTAATGTTTGCTTATTTATTTTTAAAATATTAGAAAATTATAAATTAGGGTTTATCAGAGCAACTTTAATTTTATTATAACACAACAACATTTACTTTTGGGCCACGGCCCTCAGTCAGGTTTGGCCCTTGTAAGGAAAATGTTCGGGCACCAATCAATGTGTAGTTTATCTGAGGAGGTAACTGTTTAGCATATGATAATGCATGCTTGTACAAAGTCAGTCCACATATTATAATGTTTGTCTTCAATCAATCAATTTGAATAAATGAGATGGGGACTTTATAATATAATAAGGGTCCATATATCACAGTGATAAAAGACATACATGTATTTTTACTTTAACATGAACTAATGCTGAGTTAAGGCATATACTATCATAAACTAAGAGTCATCATTAAGATGACATGTTTTTCATTGTTAGTTAATGCATTCATTTACAATGAATTAATTTGAGTTCATGTTGTAATTAAGTAAGTTCAGTAAGTTACATGTCTTAACTCAGCATTAGTTTTGTATTTACTTATATTTAAGTAAGAATTCATTTAGGTATATGTTCAATGTTTCCAATGATGAGCAGTTAATCCACTAAACCCAAAGATAATTCCTGAGGCATGTTTAAAGAGTTTTGTATTTCATCAAAGATTTTATATTTAAGAAAATCTGAGCATCATTCAAAATAACTGTTAACATGTTTGTCAACTAAACATGTTTTGTCAACGTTATAAACTTTATAGAAATATTTTTTATTAATGACCAAGTATAAAGAACCATGCATAGTGTGAAAACGCGGATTATATAAAAGTATATAATAAAGTGCGAGCAGAGGATCAATCAAACTTGGGCTGGAATGATTGTAGTGCATCCAATGCACCTTGGAATTCGTAGTTTACATCTACAGCAGCATATGGTACAGCAGTGACAACGCCAAAGAAAAGGACTACATTTCCCAGAATGCACCTGCACCCACTCATCTGCCCCCACTCTTCAGGTGCGACTGCTTGACCTATGGGCTTGACGGGAGAATTCAAAATCGCGAACCGTTACAGCCTGGACTTCTCAGTGTCTTTCTTTGTTTGTTTGCTCATCAACAGTAAGGTAAGTTTGATTTAATTAGTTTGTCTGCATCGCGCTGATCGGTTGCCTATTTGTTCATATTATGTTATTTACTATGATTCGTTTTTGTCTTTATACTAGAACTGTTTGAATTTAAAGCACAAACAGTAAAACATTAAGGGTATACATGGTACACAGCGGTAAACATGAGGTTAAAAATACGCGAAGTAACATTCAAACCGGGCTGTTAAAAGAAGCAATTCGATGTTTAAGTTTTTAAAACAAAACTTTAAAGAAGCCAAGATGAGAAGTTCTTTGCTTAAAACAAACAAAGCAACAGTAACTTGTGTGTTGGAAATGTTAGCAGCTAGCAAGTGTCTCTCTGCTATTTTAAATGATAAACAGACGATCTTTTGTTGTTTAAAAGCTCATTGCTTTAGTTCTGGTAGATGCGGCTTATTTTTCAAGACGGTTTTAATAGCTTTATATTGATTTGTAACAAAGCCAGCTTCACTTTGAGAGAACCTAGATGCTAATTGTAAAGAAGCTTGGAGTCATAATATATTTTAACGTAATATGTTTGCTGTTCTTCATCTCTTTAAATATGAAGTCTATCCATGTTTGTGTTTACAGAGGTCATGTACACTGTGGTCAACTTGTGGACGCTGAAGAGGTTTCTGGGTAAAGATGATGTAAGTATATTCATTCAATTTTAAAAACCAAACGGGTTAAATAGTAAACAGATGTGTTATGATGTATGTGATTTTGATTTTTAATTCTGTGTTTGACAGAGAAATAATGAAGTAACAGTGGAAGCTAAAACATCAGACTGATCCAGACACTGAAGAAATTGATGTCACTGCAATCTGGCCAAAATGATGTAAGTTTAATAATGAAATTATTAAATCAAAGAGGTTAAATAGTAAATAGATGTGTTATGATGTATGTGATTTTGATTTTTAATTCTGTGTTTGACAGAGAAATAATGAAGTAACAGTGGAAGCTAAAACATCAAACTGATCCAGACACTGAAGAAATTGATGTCACTGCAATCTGGCCAAAATGATGTAAGTTTAATAATGAAATTATTAAATCAAAGAGGTTAAATAGTAAATAGATGTGTTATGATGTATGTGATTCTATTTTTATTCTGTGTTTGATAGACAACTATATTGAAGTAGCCTACTGTAATGAAGCTGCAGAACGTCACAGAGACTCTGAGGACATCAACACAGAATATCAAGTATGAAGATGGACATTATGAAGTTCTTTGATCATATATTGTTGTATCTTTGTATAGTTTAATGTAAACTTTCTAAAATGTACAACTTTATCATTTTGATTTGTCATGTGTGTGTATATCTGTATATGTATATGTGTAATAGTATTATGCCAAATACTTATATGTACTTTTATATTTCCAAAGGGCTCCCAAGAGATGTCTGTCCAGATGAGGGTGCATCAACGTTACCTTTGCTGACAAGTATATGCTTTACAATGTAAAACCTAACAGTTAACTTAACTCAAACCATTTAGGGAAATTGGTTGCCTTGGATCATTAGGTTTTGAAGGAACATACATTTGAGTACTGTGAACTTAAGTCTTGTGCAATTATGCACTTATATTTAGGTAGTGTGAACTTAAATATAAGTGCTTAACTGCATGTGACTCAATTTGTTTAAGTTCACAGTACTCAAATCTATGTGTTTTAAAACTTAAATGGTTTAATGCAACCGGTTTTCTTAAATGTGAGAAATTACAGTGTTACAGTGAGAAATGTTTGAATTATTCCAAGACAGAGCTCTGTGATTGATTCTACACTGCAAAAATCACTTTCTAACACTTTTTTGGTTTTAAAAGCAACCAATCAGTGTTGAGATTAAACACCAATGGGGACACTAGAATTGTGCAAAGGTGTGAAATTCCAGTACCTCTGTAGGTGTGAAAGTGGCCCCTGCCAAAATCTTCAATGGGATTACTTCCCATGGCAACAAATGGCTGCATATTCCACGGTGATATCCCCTCAGCAAGATACATCCGAATTGGTATCATTACGGGAGTTTCCTAACTTGGTGGAATTAGTAGTTTACCCTCAGTGGAACTAGTAGATACTTCCGAAAATCAGTAGTGTTTACAGGAGTTTCCTAGTACGGATACACCTCTTTTCATGCAGTGTTAATTTTTGATTAATCGTTTTTTACGTGATTGATTCAAATCGATTCTCAAAGGCCACGAATCGATTTTTTTCCCAGATTTATTTTCGCAAACATTGAACGTAAAATTAACGTTAATCTAATTACTAGTCTTCTCCACTAGATGTCACCCTCTTTTTTGCCTTGCATGATGTTACCAAGGAGCGAGAAGCGAGCCTGTCATTCATTCACCCTCAATTTCCACCGACTGCGGAGCGGCTGCAGATCGGCTGCGCTGCGTTACGGCTCTGCACTTCGCCGTCCGCCAATACCCACCGGATCCGTATTTGTTGCAGAGCGGCTACGTGCTGAAGTGACGAGGACCCGTGAGTTCTCGCAAATTCACATGAAGATCGCGTGATAACTAGTTCCTTCTCCGCCCATTATGACGTTGAATTATGACGTTATTACAAACCAGCCCAGATCACAACACGAGATCTCGCTAATTCAGGTATGATCACGCGATAAAGTCATGGCTCCGCCCTGCGGAGCTGTCCGGCATCCGTCAAAAATAGAAGCTCTGCGTATTTGTGCCGGAGGGCTGCGGATGGCCGGAGCTATGACGGATTCGGAATGCAGTCAGTGGAAATACACACATTGACTTGAATGGAAACCGATTGACTCCGCCGCCGTTCCGCAGCGGATCCGCAGCCGTTCCGCAGCGGATCCGCAGCCTTTCCGCAGTCGGTGGAAATTGAGGGTCATTCAGTCAGTCTATATTCGAATATATTCTAATATAATATAATACATGTAAGGAATAATTGATGACAGGCCGTTGAATTATTAGAAAAATAATGCACATCCGAAGTGGTGATGCGCCACGACGCGAAGCGGAGTAGACCTTACACCTCGGGTGTGCATTATTTTTCAATAATTTAACGGCCCGGAGTCAATTATTCCGCTTATACTATGGTTACCACACCTCAAGACATCAATCACATGATATATTTAAAGGGATTTGTTCGGTTTTTGTACTTAAATCGCTATTGATATGAGTAGGACTATTTCTTGCGCGTCTCATTCAATGGCTCTTTTGCTAGCTCCAAAACGTCATTTTAAAGCTGACAATGGAGGCTTGAGCCGTTGATAACATTTTAATGCAGTTATTAACAAAGTTATTAGAAAGAGAGCCACAGAGAGAGAAAGACAGAGAGAGAGAGGGCGAACAAGAGAGATTGGGTGAACGAGGCCAAGTTACCTATGTGTGTCTCTTAAAAGCGGTGTTATTGCCTCGGAAAATCGTATGTCATTTTGTTTTTGTTAGTCCGTTATTACAGTTAACTGTGCGAAGTGATATGGAACTGTAATGCGGTCAAGAGAGCTGACTGGAACTATGTTCACCATGCGTTTCCCAGAAAATAATTGCACACCTCAGAACGTTCATCAGCCAATCAGATTCAAGCATTCAACGGACCTGTAGTATAAATAATATTCTAATATAATATAATACAATATTCTATATAATCTATATTCATTGAGTTGAATCGGGAATCGAGTATTTGAATTGAGAATTGGGATCAAAATCGAATCAGAATCAAAAATCTAATCAGAACCAAAAATCTAATTTGATAGCCTGTGAATCAAAATCGAATTGATCTGGAACATCTGAATCGATACCCAGCCCTATTGAACATCCTGTTCTGATGACACAAGAGTTGCAACTATGGCAGATGAGAAGGCCATTCTTTGTGTTGTTTTTGAAGAATTATCCGAGCCTGGTGAAATCGGTATAACTGTTTAATACTGTGAAAAATACGCTCAATGTTACAGTCACTGCCCTTGCTGTCCAGAATAAAAGAGAACATCCCAAACAGACACATTTGTCTGTTTAATACGCTTTATTCAGCGCCCCATGTTGATTCCAAACCGTGGCTGTGAGGGATGGACATCGGCGAGCTTTAAATCCATTGTTTCGTATCAGGATGCTGGTCATTAAGCCATCAAAACACAGAAAATATCATTTTACAAATTTCCACAGGACCAAGAACCTCAGAAAGTGTTGATTATTAAAATAAGAAGGGACATATAACCTAATTTGAGATGAGAATAGCGCATTGTGTACATAATATCTGTTTTGGATTTAGCCTGTTGGCTAATCGCTAATTTCTCGCAACATGATCTCACGGCAAGTCGTGTTATAGTCACAAAACATTTTATTAATTTATTTGTGTCCATGGCACGAAATTCTTGTCACTCAGCACAAATTTCTATAAACAGTTTTTCGTGTCCGTGGCATGATTTTTTTTTCGTGTCATTTTACTGTATGTATTGTTTTCTCATTTTTTTTTTTTTAAATCATTGTCGATTGGGGTTGGGGTTAAATTTGGGGTTTTGGTTAGGACGTACTTCTATGTATTGGTTTCTACATGTTTTTCTTCAGTTTTTGAAACTATTCTCGCCTGGAGTTGGGGTTAGAGTTGGGATTTGGGTTAGGATGTCTAAAAATTTAACAGAAAGTGATTCTAACCTCAACCCCAAGCGACAATGGTAAGAAAATAGGGGAAAAAACAATGAGAAAACAATACATAAAATTACATGAAATAGAAAGTCGTGCCACTGACATGAAAACTATTTATAGAAATTTGTGCAAGTGACACGAAAAAGACATTTGTGCTCAAGACACAGAAAAAAACTGAATTTTGTTCCATCTACACAAATAAATTAATCCAATTTTGTGTGACTATAACATGACTTTCCGTGAGTTCAGTCTATTTCTCATGTAGTAAGCATGTTTACTTTTCTTTAAAACACCAATATAGTGCAAAAATACAAGATTTTATGACAACAACTAAGTATAAATCTCCAGTTTGTGTAGAACATTAGAGTATGTCCTATGTATTTTCTCATTTTTTTCAAGACATGGACATTGACTTAAAAATTATTAAATTTAAATAAATTATAAAGTTGTGTACATATGTACATGTAGTAAGAAATGAATCCTGCTTCTGTTGATTTCGGTCAATGTGCTTAAAAAACTTACCGGAATTTTTTTTATGTATTCATACCTTGCGTTTTTTGTTATCTGTACGAATTGGAGATATGTACTTAGTTATACAGTAGGACTTTATTAGTGTTACAACTTACTTCTCATTTTAACTATCCATGATTTCTGAGGTTCTCTGTCCTGTGAAAATTTGTAAAATGCAACCTCCTACAGTATATGGGGATGGGCAAGAAATAGTTTAGTTTATATTTTAATAGCTAATACATGGTTAAGATTAGTCTATATGTAAGAACATGTTATACAGAAAGAGACAAGATTATTGAACGGTTATGTTTGTCTGCACTAAACATGTAATACGGCTGCTTAGATACGACTGCTTAAGAAGATTGAAAGGACAGCAGTAAAATTGCTGCTTGCACATGTTGGCGTCAGCAAGCTGCCTGACACTGCGGTGTAGTCGTATGTACTCGCTTGTGTGATTATGTGTAAGGCGCTTGTCTCTGTGTGACAGGCTTTGTGCGTGTTATTTTATAATAAACTGTGTGTTTACTGTAATAAGAGTTATAATGAATGGCTCACTCAGACAGGAGAGTTCAAACTTGTTACTTGTGAAAAAACACATACATCCTCTCCTCCTCCCTCTTTTTATTCCTCCCTCTAATGGGATCATGGCTCAATGTTTTTCCTGCATCCTGTCTAATTAAAAAAGGCCAATCACCCATGTTCATCAATCTATATGTCTGTCTACATGTATATATTTCTGTCTGTCTTGTTTGTTTCGGCTTTCTCTCTGCTCCTGTCTTTCTTATTTTCTGTTTCTTCATATACATATATGTATGTATGTATGTATGTATGTAATGTATGTATGTATGTCTACAGTATTGTCTGTTTGTCCATATATGCATGTGTCTGTCTGTTTGTCTGTATGTATGTCTTCTGTCTTTCTATATATGTGTCTGTTTCTTTTTATCTGTCTGTCTATCTGTGTTTCTGTCTGTCTATATATGTGTCTATGTGTCTGTCTGTCTATGTGTGTCTGTGTTTATTTGTTTTTCTGTCTGTCTATATGTGTGTCTCTGTCAATGTGTCTATCTGTCTGTCTATGTTTGTCTTTGTCTATCTGTGTCCCTGTCTGTCTATATATGTGTCTCTGTCTATGTGTCTGTCTGTCTATGTGTGTGTCTGTCTGTCTGTGCTTTTGTCTGTCTATATATGTGTCTCTGTCTATGTGTCTGTCTGTCTGTCTGTCTGTCTGTCTATGTGTGTCTCTGTCTGTTTGTGCTTTTGTCTGTCTATATATGGCTCTCTGTCTATGTTTCTGTCTGTCTTTCTGTCTGCCTGTTTATTTTTGCCTGTCTATGTGTCTGTCTCTCTGTGTTTGTATTTGTCTGTCTATACTGTAGGTCTCTCTGTCTGTCTGACTTTGTTTATATGTTTGTTTGTTTTTGTTTGTCTGTCTCTTCGTCTGTTTGTGTCTGTCTGTCTTTGTGTCCATCTGTGATTTTGTTTATCACTCTATATATATTTCTGTCTGTCTATGTGTCTGTCTCTCTATGCTTTTGTTTGTCGGTATGTGTTTCTGTTTGTCTGTATATGTGTCTGTCTATGAGTCTCTTTGTCTGTCTATGTTTCTTGTTGTCTGTCTATGACTCTCTCTGTTTGTCTGTTTATGTTTCTTGTTGTCTGTCTATGTGTCTGTCTGTCTGTCTGTCTGTCTGTTTGTCTGTCTATGTCTCTTTCTATCTGCCTATGTCTGTCTGTCTATCAGCCTGTCTATGTTTCTGTCTATCTGTCTGTGTCTCTGTTTGTCTGTCTCTCTGCATGTCTGTGTGTGTGTCTGTCTGTCTGTATGTCGGTCTATCTATCTATCTGTATTTCTGTCTGTCTGTGTTTCTGTTTATTTGTCTGTCTTTCTGTCTGTGTGTATGCCTGTCTGTCTATCTGTCTGTTTCTGTTTATCTCACTATGTCTGTTTATGTGTCTCTGTTTGTCTGTCTCTCTGCGTGTGTGTGCGTGTGTGTGTGTGTGTGTGTGTGTGTCTGTGTCTGTATGTCTGTCTATCTGTATTTCTGTCTGTCTGTCCGTGTTTCTGTTTGTTTGTCTGTCTCTCTGTCTGCATATCTGTCTGTATGTGTTTCTGTCTGCCTGTCTGTTTCTGTTTATCTCACTATGTCTGTCTCTCTATGTTTTTGTTTGTCTGTCTGTCTGTCTGTCTGTCTGTGTTTCTGTTTGTCTGTCTCTCCATCTGTTTGTGTTTGTCTGTCTTTGTGTCCATCTGTGATTCTGTTTATCACTCTATATATGTCTGTCTGTCTATGTCTCTGTGTCTCTATGCTTTTGTTTGTCGGTATGTGTTTCTGTTTGTCTGTATATGTGTCTGTCTATGAGTCTCTTTGTCTGTCTATGTTTCTTGTTGTCTGTCTATGACTCTCTCTGTTTGTCTGTTTATGTTTCTTGTTGTCTGTCTATGTGTCTGTCTGTCTGTCTGTCTGTCTGTCTGTTTGTCTGTCTATGTCTCTTTCTATCTGCCTATGTCTGTCTGTCTATCAGCCTGTCTATGTTTCTGTCTATCTGTCTGTGTCTCTGTTTGTCTGTCTCTCTGCATGTCTGTGTGTGTGTCTGTCTGTATGTCGGTCTATCTATCTATCTGTATTTCTGTCTGTCTGTGTTTCTGTTTATTTGTCTGTCTTTCTGTCTGTGTGTATGCCTGTCTGTCTATCTGTCTGCCTGTCTGTTTCTGTTTATCTCACTATGTCTGTTTATGTGTCTCTGTTTGTCTGTCTCTCTGCGTGTGTGTGCGTGTGTGTGTGTGTGTGTGTGTGTGTGTGTGTGTCTGTGTCTGTGTCTGTATGTCTGTCTATCTGTATTTCTGTCTGTCTGTCCGTGTTTCTGTTTGTTTGTCTGTCTCTCTGTCTGCATATCTGTCTGTATGTGTTTCTGTCTGCCTGTCTGTTTCTGTTTATCTCACTATGTCTGTCTCTCTATGTTTTTGTTTGTCTGTCTGTCTGTCTGTCTGTCTGTGTTTCTGTTTGTCTGTCTCTCCATCTGTTTGTGTTTGTCTGTCTTTGTGTCCATCTGTGATTGTATATCCCTCTATATATGTCTGTCTACAGGTATGTGTCTGTCTATCTATACTTTTTTGTTTGTCTGTCTGTCTATGAGTCTGTCTGTCTGTCTATGAGTCTGTCTGCTATGTTTCTAGTTGTCTGTCTATGTGTCTGACTGTCTGTCTATGTCTCTTTCTATCTGCCTATATGTGTGTGTCTGTCAGCCTATCTGCCTGTCTATGTTTCTGGCTATCGCTTGTATACGTCTGTTTATGTGTCTGTCTGCTTGTCTGTCTCTTTGTCTGCATGTCTGTTTCTGTTTATCTTACTATATATGTATGTTCATGTGTCTGTCTGTCTATCTATCTATTAATGTTTATGTCTGTCTGTGTTTGTCTGTCTCTCTGTGTTTGTGTGTGTTTGTCTATAAGTCTCTCTGTCTGTCTGTTTGTCTGTCTATCTGTTTTTGTATCTTTGTGGCTTTTTTGTCTGTCTCACCATCTGTTTGTGTCTGTTTGTCTGTCTTTCTGTCTGGCTTTTTCTTTTTATCTCACTATAAATGTATGTCTATGTGTCTGTCGATCTATCTATATATGTTTCTGTCTTTCTGCCTGCCTGCCTGTCAGTCAGTCTGTCTGTGTTTCTGTCTGTCTTTTTCTGTTTATCTTGCTATATATGTCTGTCTATGTGTCTGTCGATCTATCTATATATGTTTTTTGTCTGTCTGTCCATCCGGCTGTCTGTCTTTCTGCCTGCCTGTCCGTTTGTCCTTTGTGTGTGTGTGTGTGTGTGTGTGTGTGTGTGTGTGTGTTTCTGTTTGTTTGTCTGGCTGTGTTTCTGCATGCATTTCTGTGGGTCTATGTCTCTGTCTGTCTGTTTCTTTTTGTCTACTGTACGTGTCTGCCTGTCTGTCTGATTTTTAGGCTTTTCACACTGCGCTTAACTCCGGGTTATCTTTATTCAAAACCCAGCTTTTAACCCTTAGTTATTTAGTGTTTCACACTTGTAATTTAGAAGCTGAGTTATCCCCGAATTTAACCTGTGGTTAAGAGACCCAGCTCTGAAGCATTGCGGTGCCAAACGTGTGCAGTGCGAAACGAAGTGGGGTTAGAATGTTATGACTCGATGCTTAGCAACAGACAGCCAACCAGAAACTGAAGAGAGCACGTACCTCATACAGTATCACAAGCTGTGTACGGAAAACACTTGAATTAGTGTAAAAAGACATCACAGGAGGCTTAAAATAGCCAAGAGAGATTCATGTTGCGACCTGTTCTGTCACCGATGTGGAAGCACGAGACAAGCAGTTATTTAATTATTTTTCAGTCGGTTTTTATTATGACAGTTGACACCGCAAATATGCAAATAAAATGGTTAACCCAGAGTTTAGGAACGCGCAGTGTGAAACATCAAATTATGAATAACCAGGGTTATCTCCCAACCCCTGTTAAACCAAGATTTTGTTAACCTAATGTTTTATTTCGCCGTGTGTGTCTATCTATCTGAGGTCTGTCTGTCTAACTTATAATTATAATAACTTTTGCCATGTTTTAGCACTTGTTAGTTGCCGGTCTGTTAAAGTAAAACCAGGTTTTTATCTAAGTAGGTGCAGAGAGCAGAATATAGCTAACAACACATTCTCGTGTGAATTTAATTTGTAAACACACATTCGCTCAAGAACAGATTGTGGATTACTTGGTTTGCACAAGGATCATGCAATGAGCTCACCAGCCTGTGTCCATGTGTTTATATATTTGCGTTGACACTTAGTTTGCTCTTTATTTTCTTCAAGGATTGTGATGCTTTGATTGGAGAGGTGACATTTTCAAGTGGGACTTTCTTGTTTTCTCTGCCTTGACCCATTCGGAGTCACACATTCTGCTCGCATTCCTCTCCGCCTTGAAGCGGTTCGGTTTATACGACTTCTATAGATGCTACACAAAAGGTCTGGTTAATTAGCAGCTTTGTCGGTTTAATAGAGTGTCACACACACACACACACACACACCTCATCTTTTTCTGCTCTGGTTTGTGTTGGCATATAATGAGGCCCTCGCTTGCACAAGGGACAGTAAACAGTGATCAGGGTTCAAAATGCTTGCTGTGTGTATTAAGTATTTTTCCTTTGTTAGGTTACCTAGAAAAAAAACACATCAATGGAATGAAAGACATCACATCTTGATGGCGACCTTTTTTTAGTGTCATACTGCAGTTGAAAGGTGATGAACTGAGTGGCAACTGAGGCGCTCAAATATTTTTTTTTATAAAGAAAGATGCTCTCATGACAAAATCGCAAGAGTTGAAACACAGCCCTACTTTGACCTCCATTTCTCCCTTCCAGCAAAACAATGTGGTTTTAATGTCAGTATTGTGTGTGTGTGTGTGTGTGTGTGTGTCTGTGTGTGTGTAGGGGTTTTGGCTTGAAGTCTACAGCTCATTAAGTCCATTGACTAAAAGGTTCATTAAAAACCAAGCGAGGCAACAATCTAAGTGACTCCGTTAACTGAAATCCCCTCCCGGCCCACCCACGCCACCCTAAAAACCAGCAGCTTTAAACTATGAGTGTTAACATCACCTCCCTGTTCCCCTCCTGCTCTCTCTCTCTCTCTCTCTCTCTCTCTCTCTCTCCACAAATTTACACACTTGAGTTCCGCCACTCTCCCCTTTATTCAAGTCTGCCTCTAGACAATAGATTCCATCTGTTAGCGAGATTTTCTTTCCCCAGGCTCTCCTCGGGGGGCCGTGAGCCCACAGCTCTGTGACTCGAGCCTGCGCAGGTGGAGGGTGGGCCGGCGATCCAGTAGTCTCTCCGGACGCTTTTAGTGGGAGAGAAAGTCATGGGAACCAGGAGAGGGAGCGCGATGATGACTCGGGAAGCGAGGGAGGTTTGAGATTCGAGGGCGCCTTGAGGAAAACCACCTTAACGGCGCTCCGGATTTCTGGCGAGGCAGCTGCTCGTGTGCCGAGAGGGCGCTCAGCTGCGTTTTAAGTACTTTTGAAATGGAAGAGGTGAAATCCAGAGCTAAAGTTATGACTCGCACCTAAACACGAGAGAAAGAACAGCTGCAGTCAATTGCTAATGAGCGTCTTTAAGAATGTATCATTTTAAACGAATGAAGGGAAATGTCTGTTTAAGGAAATGTGAAACTTATGAAAACCATTTGGCTTTCATTACAAAAAATTACTTTTCTTCTTAGTATTTTTGTCTGGTTTTCAGTACAAATATCTAAAAATATTTAAATCAAGTTGCATTATCTTGAATTTAAGTAAATTTGTGCTTAATTAAAGGAAAACACCACATTTTTTCAATATTTTACTATGTTCTTAGACAAATTAATACATACCTATCTTTTTTCAATGCGTGCATTTAAGCTTTGTACAGCACGTTGTGAATGTGTTAGCATTTAGCCTACCCACATTCATTCCTTATGCTGCGTTTACACCAGCCACGGTAGAGGCGGCAAGCGCGGGTAATTTACATGCTAAGTCAATGCAAAGACGTGATTAGGCAACCTGCAGCACGGTAAGCGCGACGTGAATAGCGCGGAACGCGCGTCGCGGATGGCACATTACGCGCAAATTGAGCGTTGGCAGTTGGAAAATCTGAACTTCGGCGGATTTCCACGGCGCGTTAACCAATCAGGACCTTGCTGTAGTAGTGACGTGATTACAGGAAGCGAGCAGAGTGGCGGAGTCTCAGCGAAGTCGCAGAAGCCCCTCCCATGACGCGTATTTCAAGCGAGCAGAGTGACGGAGTCTCAGCGGAGTCGCAGAAGCCCCTCCCATGATGCGTATTTCCGCGTGAATTTCTCAAATGACTAGAATTTCACACACGGCTTTTACGCACGAATGAAGCGAGTGAACTCAAACGTTCAAGCGTCCAACTACATGCGAATAACGCGTTTTTGCCGCCTCTACCGCGGCTGGTGTAAACACAGCATTAGGATCCAAACAGGGATGAATTTGGAAGCCAGCAAATACTTCCATGTTTTCCCTATTTAAAGGCTGTTACATGAGTAGTTACACAAGTAAATATGGTGGCACAAAATAAAACGTGGCGATGCGTGGAATGAATGGGGCTAGGCTAAATGCTAACACATGCACGACGCACTGTACAAAGATTAAGTGCACGCATTGAATAAGGATAGGGATTAATTTGTCTAAGTTGAGGTAAGAACATAGTAAAATATTTTTCCTTTAAATAAAGCACAAAAAAATCTGCCAATGGGGTAATAAGTTTTCTTGAATTAAGTGTTTAAGAAAAAAGCACAAATTCACTTATATTTTATGTTTTTTTTTTGTCTAAAAGTAAAAGCTAGACTTATTTTCTTAAAGTCATGGAAGAATATAAATTACTAATCAAATGTGACATTGACCATATTAACATTATGAAATCATGCTGGGACAAGTTGAATCATAAAGTCCATGCTGGCTGGAGAGAAATTAGGGAGGTTTCATTTTGACCCTAATTTGACATAAAACTGTAATTTTTCTGACAATTTTATGTAGATGAAGGCAATAAGGTGTATAAACACGATTCAGTATATTAACAGCGAACAAAGCTCTAATTGAATCAACATTTTATATCTTTTTTTATAATCCATTGTTAATCACAAAAGGTCTTGTGCGCTTTTCAACACTTTATGATTGGACTCGGAAAAGATATGCGCATGCAAATGCTCAGCAATTAGCCTTAGACTAAACATTATTATTTATCTTATGCGTGATCACGCCTTAGGTTATTTATGCAAGTTTCAAATAATCACGTTTTTTTTTGCACATGAGAAGTTCAAAAGTTTAAGGAAAGTTTAAGTGAAAAATGATTTTAATCAGATAACATTCCCATTAAAAAAAAACAAAGAAATTCTTTTAAAAGGAGATGACGAAAAGAGAAGATGAAAGCTGATCTCATCGACTCAAATCAAAGCGACCTTAACAAATAGTTTAAATGCGCTTCGGTTCGAATGAGAAATGCGCAAGACTTGACACCTCTGCACTTTGAAACGGTGGAATTCTAATAGATGAAAAGCTAAAGTTCAATGGTCAAACGTGGTAGCTACGATCAGATGAATGAATTAAAACGCAAACTATGCCACTTTCAAGGTGCTTTGTGGGAGGATTACAGCCTTGTTTTTGACCTCAACTGTTAATTAAAACGCCTTTCATAAAGTTAAAAACGGAAATGGTGGCCTTCACCAAAAACGGATCCCGAACCCATCTGTCGGGTTACGTGACTGTACGAGCATGTGTGTATTTACGCGTGGGCAGTAGCAGCTATGAGACAGTGCATGTGGGTGGAGGAAGGGGGAATAATACAGCACATGGCTTAAGCTATTAAAGGACTGTTTTACAGCTTAATCGTTTTTTTGTTGGAGCTTCCATGACGATCTGTTCTGGGTTATTTCTGCTGCCGCTATTTCCCTCTTTTGGAGGATTTAACCGAGTTTACCCCTCTAATCTGGCTCTCTTTGTTACCGATACTCAAACCTGCTTGCTGAGATTATAGCGGTGGTCTTGCTAATGTGTGCGCGTTCCCCTGTAGCGCGACGGGTCTGTTTCATTGTCATGTCCATCACTGTCAGATGTGATTGCGTCTCCTCCGAAACATCCGATGTGCTTGGCACATCTTGAGTTTGTGGGTCCATGGAGACATCTGCTTGAGCTGTTATTCTTCACTAAATGAGAGTTTGTGGGATAGAGAGATGGGAAGTGAACAGGCTAGAGACAAAAACGTATGCTTAGCCGCTGTGTATTGTGCAGTGTGTGTCCAATAACAATGCTTTGGTATTAATATTTACCTTTGAGAAGCAAAGGGTTAGGTTATTAATTTACTGCACAACAGTAAGCACTGAAACAACAAATCTCTTTCTCTCCTCCATCTCTCTCTCATATGCATATAAAAAAAACATTGTGTGTGTATCCTTAATATAATTAATTAGACTAATATATTCTTAGCTGAACCGTGGGTGTACATTTGTTTTGTGGCGCTTATGTACTGTATACCTCAAATAATTTCCACCTGAAAGCCGATATGCGTTTGATTGTTACTGCTTATCTTATTTGTTTGGTGTGTGTTTGTTTAGGTGAGATAGCATCAGTAATAGGCCCGTGTTGCCGAAGCGGTAAATAAAGGAACAAGGTTACCCGTGATGCTGATCTTCTCTGACCTTCCGTTTCAATGCGGCCTCAAGCCTCGTTTGATTTCGCCCCTCCTTCGCTCTTCTTAACTCATTCAACCCGCTGTCTCTTCATCAGCCCTTCATTGTGATGGATGGCCACGTGGAGGGACAGTAAAGTGCTGAAGTTTGTGGGCCGTGGAACCCGCATCTCTGTGCATAAAACAGAGAGACAGCCAGCGAGCGAGCGAGCGCCTCCAGAATTGGATGGAGTGAAGAGGATACGTCAGCATTTTTCTCCCAGTATGTTTCACTCAGCGCGATTGAGTCTTATTATGTGACCCCACTCCCTCTTCGCTCTGACCTGATAATATTTCACCACTCACACACATTCTCTCTGTCACTCCCTCCATCTTTCTGACATCTTCCTTAGCTTATCAGTGTCGCTCTCACACACGTTATTTTCTATCATGGTGACCACTTGTATCAATGTATAAATGTATATTTTGTTTCATACTGAGCTAATGGTATTTTCTAAACTCTGCACTATATACTACCACTATACTGGATAGATAGATAGATAGATAGATAGATAGATAGATAGATAGATAGATAGATAGATAGATAGATAGATAGATAGATAGATAGATAGATAGATAGATAGATAGATAGATAGATCACAGGCAAAGACATAGGCATAGGCAAAGACATAGACATAGACATAAACATAGGCATTATACAAAGGCAAAGACATAGACATAGGCAAAGGTATAGACATAGACAAAGGCATAGGCAAAGACATAGACATAGACATAAACATAAACATAGACAAAGGCATACGCAAAGACATAGACATAGGCAAAGACATAGACAGACATAGGCAAAGACATAGACATAGGCAAATACATAGACAAAGGTATAGGCATAGGCATAGGCATAGGCAAAGACATAGGCAAATACATAGACATAGACATAAACATAGACAAAGGCATAGGCAAAGACATAGACATAAACATAGGCATTATACAAAGGCAAAGACATAGACATAGGCAAAGGCATAGACATAGACAAAGGCATACGCAAAGACATAGACATAGGCAAAGACATAGACAGACATAGGCAAAGACATAGACATAGGCAAAGGCATAGACATAGACAAAGACAGACATAGACATAGGCAAATACATAGACCTAGGCAAAGACATAGATATAGACATAGACAGACATAGGCATAAGCATAGACATAGGCAAAGACATAGACAAAGGCATAGGCAAAGACATAGACATAGACAGGTAAAGACATAGATATAGATATAGGCATAGGCAAAGGCATAGACAAAGGCATAGGAATAGACATCGGCATAGGCATAGGCATAGACATAGGCATAGGCATAGGCAAAGACAAAGGCATAGGCAAAGACATAGAAGAGCTCAGATGCAAAAACCACCAAACGCCACCTCAAAAACGCCACCATTCAGAAGTACCGGTGTGTTGGCCAGAGGTACGTGGATTTTAGTTTTGTGTACAATTTTTACTACTTTTTACTACAATTTTTTTACAAATTTTTACTAAATATTACACTTTTCACTTCATATGTTTACATATGAAGTTTGAATTTCAACAAAATTAACTCTAAAGGATAAAAATCTGGTGATGAGCTTTTTACTTTAATTAAGAAAATACAGTATAATGAAGAGTGACTTGAGACTTTTTAGTCATTTAAATTTGTTAATTACCAATAAAATGATAAAAGTGACATTTGTGAAAATAATGCATTTCAATTACTGACTAATAACGTTTTCTTTGCCATTAAAGTAAAATTACTAAACATAAACATAAGAGCCTGATAAAAAATTATAATTTACAAGAAAATATTATGTCCGGTGGATTTTGCATCTGAACTTTTTATATATATATTCCAAAATACACACAAAAAAGATGTAGTGTATTAACTATTTTTTTGTGTTAATTTATCCATGAACAGTTGGGCACTTATATCATCCAATGACTGTAAAATGCAAAAGCTGAACCACAATGTCTCTAAAATGAGCCCATCAGCTCTCAGAATATAACTGTATTAAATAGCTCATATTTAAAAGCTCGATTTCGGTTTTGGGTTAAACAGAGACGATTTTGGGATTAGTCCCATTCCAATCTGGCTACCACAGCTGGTTTCCACCCAACAGTGCATCTGACCCTACGTTTCAATGCCAGTTTGTGTGCTGCTGAACACCGACCAGATCTAAGGTCCAAATCCTTCTTATCCAGAATTAATCATTTTTCCACCTGCTCAAAATGTCTTTCCTGGGTCACCAACAACTAAGAGATTAGAAGCTAACGTTTCCCGTCTTTGACCTTTAACCTTGAGGAGATGTTTCTTACTATGGAGATCCAAGAGATCTCTCCAAGACTTAATGTGCAAGATTACAGTGGAATTGTGTCCCAGACAGACTGCCAAAGCCAGACGGCTATTTCTTGATGATGGCGATTTCTGTAATCACAGATAGCCAGATTGGTGTGTTTTGATGTTTCGCTTGGGTTTCGAGTGCTGGCGTGCGTTTATGTCTGCGTGTGCAATCTTTAAATCATATTTGGCCCAGCGAGAGCAGTATGTGTCAACATCAATAGCGTAGTCAGTTCTTTCAACTTAATGCAGACAATAACTGTGAGATTCCTGGTTTTCCCCCTGCCCAGGTGCTCTCTTAAAGACCTCTGAATATCCCTTGTAAAAGTCATTGTGGTTGAACCCAGTTTGCTGGTTTGATTACGCTGCAGAGATCAGAACTGCTGGCCAGTAGTGCATTAGCCAAGCACTTAGAATCAGAGAGAGCAAAACTTGATTGTTCTTCAGGTCAAGGCTGTACTTAGCAAATAGTGGTCTACACTTCAAATCCTTTATCAAGTGCAATACTGTCATACTATAAACTGTATCTTTATTTATAACTATAAGAAAAAGTGGTTAAGCTCCAAGTTGTGCATTCCTGGAATTTACCACACATGTTGTTGAAAATAAACACTGTCATATAATAATATTTTATAGTAGTGAAACAGGGTATTCATTAAGAATAGTGTATAGAAGATCAAGTATTGAAATATTTTCTCTATAGGTTATGTCTATATGTTAACATGGTCTCTATATGATGTCTCTACATAAACATCTCTACTGTATGTGTTGACTCCACAAACATTGTCTTTTTGTCTAAACTCTCTCTATATATGTTGTGTCTACCTAAACATTGTCGTTATACACAGATCAGCCATAACATTATGACCACCTGCCTAATATTATGTAGGTCCCTCTTTTGCCACTAAAATCGAGGCATGGACTCCACTAGATCTTTCTATCAAAACCAGCATTCACTTTTTCAACAATCTCAGCTACAGTAGCTCATCTGTTGGATCGGACTTCACTTCCAACGTACATCAATGAGCCTTGGCTGCCGGTTTACCTCTTTTCCTTCCTTGTACCACTTTTGATAGGGACTGACCACTGCAGACCGGGAACACATAAGCTGCAGTTTTGGAGATGCTCTGACCCAGTCGTCTAGCCAGTACAAGTTGGCCTTTGACAAAGTTGCTGAGATCCTCACGCTTGTCCATTTTTCCTGCTTCTAACACATTAACTACACTTGTCTTCAAAGTTGATGTGTTAGAAGCAAAAATCATAATATGGCTGATCGGTGTATGTTGTCTGTAAGTAAACATTGTCTCTATCTGTTGTTTTTACTTAAACAATGGGTCTAATTCATTATTAATTATTAACATTCATTAACATGCATACGCACAAATTTGTGTGTGAGATGTGCGTACGGATGTTTTCACAAACAAATCGTGATTAAACAAAAACTTTGTATCAAAATGTCTTCTAAATGTACAGAAAATTCAAGAAAACCTAAAACCACTCGTACGCAATAATCACGTATGCTATAATCAAATACTAGACTATAATATAATGAATAGATAATATATTATAATAGATAATTATAATGTTTATAATAATGTTGATATATTATATTATATTTTTGGTAGTATATATTATTATACATGCTCTATATTATTATTATATTATACATTATTATATTCTACTTTTTTCTACACATATAAAGAAGATGCACGTAATGACAAATCTTCATGATTTCCTTCCTCACATTATTTTGTTTTATTTCAAAGCATCTGCTTAATGCCTAATTTAAACTTCATGTTAATGTAATGAGAAGTCCAAACGTCAATCACTTGACCTCCTGTCTGTTTTATTTTAGATACAGATGCGCGTCTCTGTCATATTAATTAAATAGCATATGTCTGTACCATATACACAATACACACACAATGTTTAAGTAGAGACAACAGATAATGCAACAGATGCATAAATATCCAAATGTGAATGCTTTACTCCAAAGGGACTTAAGGGCAATTTATAGTCGTGCGTAAGTTCTACGCCATTTTACGTGCGTAGCCTGACGCGCACCTCGCAAAATTTTTAACAGCGCGCCAGTTCTACGCGGACCAGAAGTGTTGTGATTGGTCCACCAGAACCCCTCCCGTTAGGTAAAAAAACTGCGTCATAGGTATTTCCGTTTGCGACGGTGAAAACAAAGAATGGCCAAGTTGAGGAGTGATTTAACGCAAACTGCAATGAAAGTCACTGTTTATTTACTTCCATCATTGGTCTTCTCAAATCATACACAACAAGTTACTGTTTCTTCTTCGTTTGTGGGTTACCTTGCCAAGCTTCTTCTTCTTTGACGGTCACGGTGCTACTGGTTACACGTGTGGATACGGCCTACCAGACGCCTGCACGTGTGTTTGCACGTCGACGCGGACGCCGCCGCAAAAGTATAAATGAAAACCGACGCGGAACCTACGCCGTCGCTGCTACGCTGTAGGACCTACGCACGACTATAACGAGCCCTTTACAGTGCATTACTAGGTATACAGTATAGGTTTTAACAGTATGTGCCTTTCCTGGGTTCGAACCTTTGAGCTTTTGCGCTGCAAACGCAATGCTCTACCACTGAGCTATACAGGAGCATTATCTCTTTATGTTGTCTCTATATAAACATTGTCTCTATAGACGGTTTCATCGGACACACGTGCTATGACCGATTACGCGTCTTGTCGGAATTTTACTTCTGGTTTCTGTTTGTATAATGGTCTGACTAGTTGCTAAACTGAAATCTTGAACAAATACCGGATATTATAAAATAAACATTGTCTCTATATGTTGTCTTCACCTATGCATTGTCTTTATATAAACATTATCTCTATCTGTTGTCTCTACATAAACATTGTCTCTTTATGTTGTCTTAATATAAACATTGTCTGTATATGTTGTCTTTATAAAATATAAGCATTGTCTCTATTCAAACATTGTCTCATATGTTGTCTCTATAGAGTATAGAAATTATCTCTTTATGTTGTCATTATAAAAACGTTGTCGTTTTGTTTCAGTCCTTTGGTGTCAGGTTAAAAAACATTAATTAAACTTAAAAACAAAAAATACATCTACATATAATGAACTAACCTAAATTCATAACCTGAAGTCAGTATAAATCTGCATGAAACTGGGGTAAACTCTCCCTCGGGGACAAAAAGGAGAATGTTTTAACGAAAACCTTTCAGTTGTTCTTGCGGATCACATGATCTAAAGGAGGTCACTGAATCAAGATGTTTTTAGATGTAATAGTCTTGCAATTTTTATCTCATGAACGTGTTTGCAAGTACAAGTGCCATTTTGAATGCTGTGTGTATTTTTGCATTCATTCATTAGCTTGTGAGCATCTGATTCTCTAACTGCTTTACAGCTTTAAGGTGTCAAGGAGAACCATTTGGTATCTCTAAATCACTGGATCATTACTGTAGCATCATCAATTCCAGGTTTACCCAGCCTTAAACGGCACATATCAACAAAACAAACAGTGAGTGGTGGCTTTAAATGCCAGTTAGACAATCGCATCCTGTCTAAGTGGACCAGACTTTATGCGAAAACACACCAGGAGACAGTGCCAGATTGCTGAGTTGCAATAAAACTTTAGTCAAGTTTTGTCGAATCAACATAGAAACTGAACATTGTGTCACCAACTAATACATTGTAAAATTGGTGCCAGTTGGATTTGGCACTAATCGGGATCCAAACCCTACTGCTGTTGTACAGTATTAGTACAGCACCGGTGCTAACACCCTTAAGCTGACAGCAGGACTATAGGATACAGATCGCAAAGGCTATAGGGTTAAGTTGTAATTCCTGATTTCAGAGCGCACATACAGTATAGGATCCGATCTCAAGCCGGGTCCCCCTCAGGTCCGTATGGGTCAGTGAGGTCCTATTTCATCAAATATGACTCTGTGTTAAGTGTGCTGGTGGGGTTAAATTTAGTCTCTGATGAAATCGGTTATTAGTGTCTGTAAGATCTTTTTTCCAAATTTTTTATCCGTCTAACCTCAAGCTACTGTTTACCCTTCATAATTAAACCTCCTGTCTCCCACTCACTTTCGGTTAAAAAGGAAACGAACGATGCGTGTGGTTGTGTATTTTGTAACGTTTAGCTGTGCCGTGGGAACACTTTCATAATAATGTGTGCACAGAGGTGGGGAAACATTAAAAGTATCTAGCAAAAATCTTTAATTTTTATCACATACTAAAAAATTAATCCTTCCTTAAAGGATAACAAGTCCTTTGTAAAGAAAAATTATCAAAGCAGTAAAAAATGACCAAAGCAGCCAATTTTTGCAGTTTTGTGCATCGTACTCACGTTGCCAGATATTTAGACTGACGGCAGAAAGTCTGGACTCCATAGCAGCTTTCATAGGCCAAGGACCGCCAACAAAGCCATCTACTTGACATGTAAATTAACCAATCACAATTCAGTTCCTAACTAGCTGCGTTTCCATTACAGATTTGCACGAAACTTTAGGGTTATTTTCTAAATGACGACAATAGATTATTGTGAAATGACGGCATTTCCACTAAACGATGATAAGCGACTTAAACATAGTTTTTCCTCTCGCGATAATTAATTTCAAACATCACATCGACTGATGTTGGTAGTTTTAGTAATATGACATCCACCGCACTATGTATTTTTTTACCAAATGAGACGTAAGAATATTGTCCAGACATTAATGAGCCACACAAATCCAAAATCGAAAATGACCTGTATTGCAGTGTGTCATGTAGCTGTCCATCAATGTAAACAATGTGCAAAGTAGTTTAACCAAAAAGTGCACGATTAATAAAGTTATTGGCTTCTAAAGTAGGGAGTCGACTCTGAATCGCTGAAACGAGTCGTTAAATGGACTGAATCTCCTCCTGTCTTTATCCACGTAATACAAACACTTTTCATAATAATCTCAGCATACAGCCTATCCCGGCAGAAACGAAAACTATGACCTGCCCACAGAAACTTCAGCTAGTTAGTGTATAAACCTCATATCACACTGTGTTTTCAGTTTGTGTTGTTTTCCCTACCAAAGGATGAACATATAAAGAATCAGTGGTTAAAATTACTTTTTCAAGGAGGGATTTACTAAACGTTTGGCTGTAAAGAATAGGCTTGGGAATCGAGAATCGATTGGAACCGGGACTAGCTTTGCAATTTTCCCGGAATCGTTCAAAAGTTTAAAATTCGATTCCTAGTTTCGATTCACAGTCCCCCAACCGGATAAAGAAACCGCTGAACACCAATGAAGAAGCGTCTGTTTCGTGCATAGGCACGTCGAACGTAATATAGCACCTCGTTCATTGAGTAGAAATAAATGTGTGCCCCGTCTTTGACGCGCTGCGCCGACCGTCCTCCGCTGCCTCTTCCTCTGTCTATGACCCCCAGCTTGGCACCGCAGTGACTGCACTGCAGTCCGTATCAAGCAAGTAAAACAATATATACAATGAGGGCTCGCTAAATTTTGAAATCCCTGGTAGAAAAAAGAACCGCTACAACAATGTTAGTCTCTGAAAACAAAAGGACTTATTATTTTTAAATTACTTGAGTTGAGCTTTTTGCTGAGCACAAGAACAAGTACAAGTACTTGTGAAGAGCGGACCCAGGATGCAGAGGAGCGCGCATCTCAGACGAGAACACGAAAGGAATAATGGGTTTAATTATGCTTTCAGTTTCACTCCTTGTTACGTGAGGATATTAATGACTGACAAGACGACGCCGTACATACTACCTAACAAAATCTGAGAGAATGCAAAAACATTAAAATATTTTTCTTATGATAGCCCGCACGGGCAGAGCGAAGATGCATTTTGATAACCCGACAGGAATTCGCAATAGCCCCGGGACGTCGATCTAGCGATTTTGCGAGCCCTGAAAAGAATGCCTTGCACCAACATTGAGCTAACAAATTAGCCCATGTATTTTTTCATAGACAATTTATGAGCTAAGAGTGCGAATGTTAGTTAGCCCATCAGTGGGAGCACGGTAACATGTTCAAGTACCTGCAGCAGCATAATACACTCATGTGTTTTCATGAGGTTTTTAAAAAATAAAGCTCTCTTGAGGAAAGTGTACCCCTGTAAAAATATATTCATAATTTATAATATTTATATTCAAGTTCATAGATTTGATATTTATATTGTTGAAAACAGCCATGTGAGAAATTAATAGTAAAGTTCATAAAAAGTCAAAAGTTTATAAAATTAAAATTGATGGAGAAGGTCAGACTATTTCCTTCAGAAAGACCATTGGTTAGCTAGCTCATTCAAAATATCCTAAACATTTTTGACCCTGCCTCTTAAAAGAATCGGAATCGAGAATCGATAGGAACCGGAATTGAAACAAGGAATCGGAATTGGAATCGTTCAAATTCAAACGATACCCAACCCTAGTAAAGAACCTGTTGTTAAAATTAATTTTTTAAGGAGGGATTGACCTTATTTGGAATAACATGAGTCTCCTAACCACAACATGTTTATAGCTACATACTTGCTTAAATGAGTGTAAAAATGTTAATGTTTGTCATCGTTTTTATAACTTGGACTGATGATGAATGATGTGTATTGATGTCGGTGTTTAAACTCTTAATATACTGTCAGAGAGTCACGTTAACAAGCGGCTAACGCATGTGCACTAACTTATTGTTTACATTTTTGCTATGGTCCGGTTAGCTAACATACTTGCTTAAATGAGTGTAAAATGTTAGTTTCTGTCGTTGTTTTTATTGCTTGGATTAATGATGAATGATGTGTATTGATGTAGGTGTTTAAACTCTTAATATACTGTCAGAGAGTCACGCTAGCAAGCGGCTAATGCATGTGCACTAACTTAGTGTTTAGCATACTTAGCTACGGAGCCCTTCTGATTACATGGTAAAACTTTTTTTTTTAAATCGTGGCCACGAATTAGCAACTCGTTCACACGAATTATCAAATCGGGCGCACGTTTTAGTAATTCGTTCCCTCGTTTAAGCTAAATCGTGCGCACGACCCAGTAATTCGTTCCCTCGTTTAAGCTAAATCGTGCGCACGATTTAGTAATTCGTTCCCTCGTTTAAGCTAAATCGTGCGCACGTTTTGGTAATTCGTTCCCTCGTTTAAGCTAAATCGTGCGCACGTTTTAGTAATTCGTTCCCTCGTTTAAGCTGGGTCGTGCCCACGTTTTGTTGACTCGTTCCCTCGATTGGGTTGAATCGTGGCCACGTTTTGTGAGTTGGTGCCCAGAATTTCATTTAAACCATCTGGACATTAACACAACGCTAACAAGATCAAATTCACTCTAGCCATTATTAATGACGCATACTTAATGTAGTTTTATAAATTCCTGCCAAGAATTTCATTAAAATCATCGGAATGGTGACGCTTGTTGCAGCTCAATGCATTAATACATTGCTATTAAGTATAAAATTCATACACCTTATGGCTTCTGTTTAAATACAGTTTATTAACTCCTTCACAGAATTTCGTAAAATATATTGGGACATAACGTGAGCTAACGCATTGATACAGTGCTATATAAGGATCAAATTCATACATCTTGGGTCTTAAACCGTTTTATACATTCCTGCCCGGAATAATAAAAAAACAATAATCGGGAAATTAACATGACCCTTAACGCATAAATACAGTGCTATTTAAAGATCAAGATTAATCTATATACCTTATTAATGAGCCATACTTCATATACAGTTTTATTAATTCCTGTGCAGAATAAAAAAAACCCTTAACACAACCTTTAGGACATTAACATGACGCTTAATGCATGCTAATGCATTAAATACAGTGCTTTTAAGATCAAAATCACTTTATTAATAAGTCACATATTCCTGCACAGAATTAAAAAACATATTGGGACATTAACGTGACGCAGTAATTAATTTAGTCATTTATTTTGGTTTGTCCAACTAAAAAATCACCCAAGTGACATAAAGAGATTTTATTAAGTTATTTTATTTTAGTGATATTTAAGCCCCTGAATTATTTAGTTTAATTAATTCCTGCGTCACGGTAATGTCCCAATATGTTGGGACAATATATGGGCAGGAATAAATAAAACAGAATATGTCTTATTAATACTGATTTTGATCTTTTACTGTATTTAATGCATTAGCATGCATTAGCATCGCTGGTCAAACTGTGCAGCCTCTTTGCTTAACATAAAAGTGCTCAACCTGTTCGGCAGGTCCAACCATAGGGATTTTTAAAAAATATATGGGGATCATTTAACGGCTCCTCCCCAAATGGCATAGCCTGTCGGCCTTTGATGTAAAAAGCCGCGCCGCTCAATGCTTGTTTGTTGCAGTACATATGCGGTCGGATTGATCCATCAAGCAGATAGACTATTTGATAGAAAGTGTGGATTAAGGATGTTTAAAATCTCTAGCTTGGTGGTCAGTACATGAATGGATCAAATCAGCACATTTGCAAAGGTTTGTCTCCATATGGCTATATAATAAATACCAATAAGAAGGGTAACTTTGCAGTATCACATTATATATTTTCATATTATAAACAATTTTCAAAGGAACTGTATTATTGCAGTTATTCAAAGATGCACACATTATTCCGCATATGATTTAAATATTAGTCGAGAGTATATAACAGCAATGAACGTCTTATATGGCAATAAATATCCACATAACTTCAAATAACAACATAATGAAATTAATAAAAAGACAAGGAAGCAGGATTGGCATGTAAATTGTATTATTATTACCGGAAAAACAGCAAAATAACTGAAATAAACTTTGAGGTAAATGAGCAATAACAGTGGAAAAAACGTTATTATCTATCAAAACTTTATATGACAAAAATTATATTTAAAGTTATTCAAAGACAGGTGTGCAACTCCGTCTTTCGAACAGGTATAATTTTGTATAGTTACTCATTTAGGAAAATTATCCATGATTTAATGATTTTATTATTATTATGAAAAAAATTTTTTTGCAGATTGATTACGATTTCTATACCCTAGTTTAAATACAATACCTTTTTTACCACGGAGGGCCGGTGGTATACGGAATTTTCCGGGAGATTTTTTGGTCCCACTCCGCCCCTGACTGTATTAATGCGTCACATTAATGTCCCTACTTTTTAATGGCCTACTGGGCACGAATTAATAAAACTGTATAAGACCCAAGGTGTATGAATTTGATCCTTATAGCACTGTATCATGAGCCAGCTCACGTTAATGTCCCAATATGTTTTTTAATTCTGTGCAGGAATAAATAAAACGGACTATCTGACTTATTAATAAAGTGATTTTGCATTAAGCGTCATGTTAATGTCGGTTGTGTTAAGTTTTTTTTTTATTCTGCACAGGAATTAATAAAACTGTATATGAAATATGGCTCATTAATAAGGTATATAGATCAATCTTGATCTTTACATACTGTATTTATGCGTTAAGCGTCATGTTAATGCCCCGATGGTTTATTTTGTATTATTCCGGGCAGGAATGAATAAAACGGTTTAAGACCCAAGATGTATGAATTTGATTCTTATATAGCACTGTATCAATGCGTTAGCTCACGTTATGTCCCAATATTTTTTATGAAATTCTGGGAAGGAATAAAACTGTATATATACACGAGCCTAAGGTGTATGAATTTTATACTTAATAGCAATGTATTAATGCATTGAGCTGCGATAAGTGTCACTATTCCCCTGGTTTAAATGAAATTCTGGGCACTTATTCATAAAACGTGGGCACGATTTAACTTAATCGAGGGAACGAATTACTAAATTGTGCGCACGATTTAGCTTAAACGAGGGAACGAATTACTAAATCGTGCACACGATTTAGCTTAAACGAGGGAACAAATTACTAAAACGTGCACACGATTTAATAATTCGTGGGAACGAATTGCTAATTCGTGGCCACGATTTAAAAAAAAAGTTTTACCATGTCATCAGAAGGGCTCCGTACTTAGCTAACATACTTGCTTAAATGAGTGTAAATTGTTAGTTTCTGTCGTCGTATTTATTGCTTGGATTAATGATGAATGATGTGTATTGATGTTGTTGTTTAAACTCCTAATATATTGTCAGAGAGTCACGTTAGCAAGCGGCTAACGCATGTGCACTGACTTAGTGTTTACATTTTTGCTATGGTCCGGTTAACTTACATACTTTCTTAAATGAGTGTAAAATGTTAGTTTCTGTCGTCGCTTTTATTGCTTGGATTAATGATGAATGATGTGTATTGATGTCGATAATGTCTTCTCAGTAAATCATGTTAGCACTAGGTCAAAACATGTTGCACTATTGTTTGTCTGTGGCACTGATCTGTGGTCTGTGCGGAGACTTAGTCAGTTGACCAATCAGAGCAGAGTACACTACTGAAAGGTGGGATTTGGGCAGACTGAGTCGTTGAACGGCTTCACATGAATCGTTTGGTGATCTCTGAGAAATGGGGTAATTTTAAATTTATATTTTGAGATGTGTTTTTTGACCTTGCATGCATCTAAACCTGTTGTCCGGGACTTCTAAACAGTGATAGGACGCTTAAAATTAGCATCTTACTGACTCTTTAATGCAAATGTAAAGGTGTTCTTAGAGGTATTAGTACATTATTTTAAATCAAACGAGATGTAGGAGTGTTATCCAGACATTATTGGCAAGGAATGTCTGTTATACTTAGTAGCAGACACGTACTTACATGTTTCTGGTAGGTTAGTCCGAATTGCCTGAAAAACCACCTCATGCGAGCGTAAAAATATATATATTTTTTTTTGCGATATATGGGAGTTTTTGCAAAATTGACATGTCTCCATTGGACAAATTTTCAATTCGCAATGTCAATTTGCACAATTTAAATGGTAATGGAAGCTCAGCTACTGTTACTTCCCATAGGAGTGTGTTACTCATGTAGTTGTAGAAACAGAAGTGTCTCTCACACATTTCCACCTGCATCTATACACTTAGTTTTCTTGCTGAGGATGTTACTTTTCTTGACCATTTCCCCTTTCTGTATCTCTTGATAGTGTTTGGTTGTGTGCGCGTGCACAAATGTGCATGATCTTCACTTTTCTGTAAACTATCTTTGCAGCATCCACGTCTCCAGGTGCTTCCTCTAGTTCTCCCAGCTCATCCTTGCGTTTCACCTCCATTGGTTTGCCGTCCTTTTATTTCTTCTTTCACTGACTTTTCAATCTTTAACAATATTTCCATCTTTCTTTCTCTTTGGGTTACCACTTCAGCAAGGCTGAAAGCTTGTCGAGGACACACTTCAACCCGTAAGGGAAGAAATTGCATTTGGCTTATGATGCAAATAATAAATAGCATGCAAACAAAAATTCTTGACATTTGACCTCCACCCATACCCCCCGATTTAATTTTTCTTATTTGTATGGATACACTGCCAGAAATAAATGGTCCTACACTGTCACTGGGGCAGTTCCCTTTAAAACAAATAATAACAAATACCATTAAAGGACTAGTCCATTTTCTTAAAAGAAAAATCCAGATAATTTACTCACCACCATGTCATCCAAAATGTTGATGTCTTTCTTTGTTCAGTCGAGAAGAAATTATGTTTTTTGAGGAAAACATTGCAGGATTTTTCTCATTTTAATGGACTTTAATGGACACCAACATTTAACACTTAACTCAACACGTAACAGTTTTTTTCAACAGAGTTTCAAAGGACTCTAAATGATCCCAAACGAGGCAAAAGGGTCTTATCTAGCGAAACGATTGTCATGTTTGACAAGAAAAATAAAAAATATGCACTTTTAAACCACAACTTTTTGTCTAGGTCCGGTCCAGCGCGACCTAACGTAATTGTGTAGTGACGTAGGGAGGTCACGTGTTACATATATAAAATGCACATTTGCGGACCATTAAACAATAAACTGACACAAAGACATTAATTAGTATCATTCAACATACAACAACGTCGAAACGGTCCTCTTTCAACACACTTGTAAACACTGGGGCGGAGTTTCGCGTTCGTCCTCTGTGACCTCTTGACGTCATGACGTATTGCATGAGGTCACGCTGATGCTTTCAGGACCGGAGGAATATGAGAAGTTGTAGTTTAAAAGTGCATATTTTTTATTTTTCTTGTCAAAAATGACAATCGTTTCGCTAGATAAGACCCTTATGCCTCGTTTGGGATCGTTTAGAGTCTTTGATACTCCGTTGAAAAAAACTGTTACGTGTTAAGTTTTAAGTGTTGGTGTCCATTAAAGTCCATTAAAATGAGAAAAATAACAAATAAAAAAACATAATTTCTTCTCGACTGAACAAAGAAAGACATCAACATTTTGGATGACATGGTGGTGAGTAAATTATCTGGATTTTTCTTTTAAGAAAATGGAATATTCCTTTAAGGTACAGATATAGATACATTTGATACCAACAGTATGTCTTTTTAAGTACAAATTTTTTGAAAGAGTACTGCTCCAGGGACCACTGTGGAAAATACCATTACTGTAATACAGTATTTTTATGCTAATTGTGCCATCACTTTTGTTTGTTTGTGAGTTTGTGTATGCTTTGCGGACTCTGAGGTCTTATTTTTTTGCTATTGTGCAATGTGTGTGTACAGTATGTGTACTTGCATTTGCATATATATGTGTGTATACTGTATGTCTGTGTAAGCATTAACCTGCGCCTGGGGGCCACTCAACATAATGACTGAGCAACAGGCTCCAGCTGTTTACATCTGTCTCTCCAGATCTCTATGAAATGCTTTTCCTTCCACTTATGGTACACACCATACTGTGTATCTACTTTATGCATGCATGCAGATGTGTGCGTGTGTGTGCACAAGGCTGCATCCTTGACGGGGGCTCGGTCAGATAAAAGAACACTCCACCCGAGCTTTTAGAGTTCATCTTAAACCTGTGATCCGTTTCCTGTAGGGGCCGGGATTCCATTCTTACCGTTTCCACATTCAGATTCAGCGTGGTTTTCAATTGATCTCCCTGCTACAAACACTTTGTATGTGAGACCTTGTGAGAGCAAATTACAAAAGACAGAAGGCTGTATGGCTTTCTCTGGAGCTTTTGAAAACATCACATGTCAAATATCGAACAAAATATTTCATAAATCTTTTGATGTCCTCGTAAAGGATGTTTGGTTAACCATTAAGATATTAGAATTTCTAATTGATCTAAAAATCGATAACCTAACCTTAACAAAAGAGTATGTTGTCCCCACTAACGTTTCTTTTCTTTGTAGCACAATTTGGTTATTTTGTCCTTTTGAGGTTATTTTGCACGTTGGACATGACGGCTTGATGAATGTTTTTTATTCACCCAAAAATAATAATTCTGTCATCATTTACTCACCATATTGTTCTAAACCTGTATGAGTTTCTTAATTTTTTTGTCTTATACAGTCTGCAGGCATGCAACAAACAGGGCAAAAAACATTAGTCCTTGCATCAAAAACCACACTAGTGAATTTAATTTACACAATTTTACAGTAAGGTGGCACAGGCACACTTTACAATTAAAAATTTGTTAACACTTTACTAGAAGGGGTGTTCATAAGACTGACATGGCACTTTCATAATCGTGACATGACACGTGACATGAAGGAGATCTGACTTAACTGTCATTAGGTGTCATTTGTTCAATTGTGTCATTTTTAAAGGTGCAGTGTGTAAGTTTTAGAAGGATCTTTTTACAGAAATGCATTATAATATACAAAACTACATTATCATGGGTGTATAAAGACCTTTTTATATTTAATCGTTATGTTTTTATTACCTTAGAATGAGATGTTTTTATCTACATGCACAAGGGTCCCCTTACGTGGAAGTCGCCATTTTGTGCCGCCACGTTTCTACAGAAGCCCTTAACGGACAAATTTTTTTGTCTCCGAACATGACATAGCAGAATAATTATCAAACTTAAGAAACTACCTAGCTTTATGGGTTAACATTACATTAAACTGTCATTTAAATGTCATTAGGTGTTAAAAATATTGTAAAAACCTTTAAAAATGATTAAACAATTATATTTAACTTTATGTATGTGCACAATACATAAAAACAACTAACAAAACTTGTTCTTCCTCACACAGAGAGTTCTGAAATTTTCTGACATAGAAGAAAAAACGAACAAAATATTTAATTAATTTATTGTAATTAACTGTTTTTCCAGCGATATGGACCCTACACTGTATGGCTTAACCCATTTTATGTACTGTTTTCGTTTAATTTTAGGTGATTTGATTTATCAATTTTAATTTCTTCTTCTTCTTCTTCTTCTTCTTCTTCTTCTTATTATTATTATTATTATTATTTAATGATTGATTTTATTTGTTAAACACCTGGAGAAAACTTAAAAAATAACATTATGAACTAAAGAATATGCATGACGTCGTTATAAACTATATGGTGTAGAGTATTAACACTTAATGACATTTTAATGACAAATTAAATTTGTAGCACTGTAGTTGAGGTCAAGAAAAATATTCACGAAGCTGTTATAAAACTATATGGCAGAGTATTAAGACTTAATGACATTTTAATGACAAATTAAATTTGTATCACTGGTTAAAAAATATATATAAAATACAAGTTTGTGTTTACATAATATATCTGTGTGCACTAGAAATTACAATGTTATTGCAGCTGGGTTGCCCGTAATTTACCGTAGATTTAAATTTATGTTATTTACTGGCAAGAGTTTGTTCAAAGTTGAATATATTTTAAATATTAACAAATCTTTATCTTTACAGAATAAAACTATACAATAACAGCCTCATGCAAAGCATTCTGGGAACCAGAAATAATAATCAACCTTTTTCTGTTTTTTGCTTCAGATTTTGTTTCCCAGAATGTTTGCTTGATGCTGTTTTTTAGTTTTACTCTGTAAAGACAAAGACTTGTAAATGTTTAATGTTCATTTAACTTTGAACAAAATGTTGCCAATAATAACATAAATTTAAATCTACGGTAAGTTACCGGCAACCCAGCTGCAATTTCTACTGATTTTTTTTTTACAGTAAATAAACACACATCCATGTATGTTTTTAAGAAACATTAATATGTATGATTTTTAAAATTTTTATATAAAATATAAATAAAAATATACATAAATTATACAAGTATGTGTGTATACATATATACATAATTATTGCACATAACACACACAAATATATTATGCAAACACAAACTTTTATTTGCATGCGATTATGTGATTTATCTTTTGACAGCACTAATATATATATATATATATATATATATATATATATATATATATATATATATATATATATATATATATATATATATTATGCACCCGCTCTACGGAGCACCACAGGACTACAACCCCCCTGTTGAAGACCCATGGTTCAGTTAGTTTTGGGAGCTATAATGCATTTATATTACTGTAATACATTTTAAGGTCTGATATTTTGCGGGTCATTTTATATATGTGCTTTGCATGTGTGACTGTAACAGTTGCACTACACAATGTTTTGCTACAAATATAATATATAATGCATCTGTAGTGTAACTACCACTGTCTGAAAAGAGACAAGATAAAGGTTTAATACTCAAGAGAAAAATGCGAGACAGAGCTTTGCCCTGTGTTTATAAGCATAGACATTTCTAAAGGACAAAATGTTTATTCATTAGAGAATCATCCAACTGTTTTTTCTAGTGTCACCAGAAGAAAAGTCAATCTGTGTCTTGGTACAAACAAATTCTCTTTTCATTTCATAATAAACAAAACTATACGGATAAAATTGCGATTTTCAGCACTCGATCAAATATTCAGTTGTGGAAGATGTATTCTGTGTAAAATCTGTTGCTGTGTGCATTGCGAGCGAGGCGACGGCCCCTAAGGAGTGTTCAGTATATAAAATAAAGTGAACGGTCTCTGCAATATTTATTATGCATGAGCATAAATGTTACAAAACTGGTCGCTGTGGAGACTGCTGTGCTCACTTCAATGTCCGTGTGGGTACCGCATTCCCACAAGACACAGACAGCATTAAAGAGGACAAGAAATGACTTAAAGATGGGCACGGCACTGTATCGTCCTAGATGAAGTCCATTAGGAAGGCCAGATCCTACGTGTTGGCATCGTCCCGTAGTGCCGTTAAAGCTCATTAAAGACTCAATAATGGCTGAAGGTGATGAGATGAAAAGGCGGGCCGTGTCTGGCTTCTGTGTATTTTGAAGTCAGCAGTATATACGTCATCTGGTTTCATCTCAGCCTCCCTCATTTCACTCCTCTTTTCCGTCAGGTTTTTTTAAGCTGTCAGGATGAGGAGAGATATGTGTGGGGGATCCCTGCTGGCATTTCTTCAACAGAGCTAGTGAACGTCTTCAGAGGAGAACCTCCGGATCAGGCAAGACAAAGCAGGGCGGTGAAACTCAACAGGTAAGCCGAATCTTTATCACGCTCAAAGACGCCTTCTCTTTTTTCCACACGGCTTGTATATTTTTCCGTTTTTTCCTTTGGCTTTAAGAAGATGGGTAAGAGGGAAAATAAAGAGTGTTGAAAGAAGACCGTCTCTCCGTTGTCAGTTCTAAGTTGATTTTTGAGTCAAGGGGGATGGATGGTGAGAAAGACAGAGAAGTATTTCTGTCTGAAAGCTGATATGCTGAGTTGAAACATAAAACAAAGTACGTTTTAACAGAAGCAAGAAGTAGGTGAATCCATCAGAGGTCTTAAGATGGGCCTTTTTCTATGCAACTGTTTAATCCTTTTACTGTCAGTGTATTTCTGGCGAACGTTTCACAGACAGTAAGGAATAATGCTGCATGAATTTCTTTTTTTTTTTGCAAAGACTAGGGACATTTTCAGAATATCACTTTGACATTTCCTAAAACTTTGTATTGTATCATATTTTCACAACTTAAGAGTAGTGCTGTCAAACGATTAATCACGATTAATCGCATGTAAAAGTGTGTGTTTGCGTATTATATGTGTGTACACTCTAAAAAATACTTTGCTGCCTTAAAATATTTTGTTAAATCAACTAGGATTTACAAGTCATTTCAACTTAATATTATTTATCTTTACTAGAAATGAGTTGTTATAACTACAGGTGAGTTGTTATAACTTATAAAATTAAGTTCACTTTTCTCAACTATATTTTATAAGTTGTGACATCTCATCTCTGTTAACATGACTTGTAAATCTGAGTTGATTTAACAAAATTTTTTAAGGCAGCAAAGTATTTTTTTTTACAGTGTACTATGCATAATTATTATGTATATATAAAAACACACACATACATGTATAAATTTAAGAAAAATGTTATTTATGTATCCATTTTTTATTTATATAATAAAATATATATAAAATATATATATATATATATATACACATGTAAATGTTTTTTGAAATGCATACATGAATGTGTGTTTATTTATATATACATAATAATTAGACACAGGACACACACACATATATTATGCAAAAATAAACTTATATTTTGTATGCGATTAATCGCAATTAATCGTTTGACAGCCCTACTTCAGATGTTAAAGTTCTAAGTTGAGTTCATCAAAAAAAGTTAATTGTCATGATTTCCTCTATCTTTGTTTAGCTAAAAGCAAAGGAAGGCATTTGTAATCAAGCAAGAACCAGGAGCACCATTGACTTCCATAGTAGGAAAAGAAAATACTATGGAAGTCTATGGTGCTTGCAAACTGTTACGTACATTTTTTCTTTTCATTTGTTATTGTTATAACATTAGAATGGGTAAAGAAATGATGACAGAATTTTCATTTTTTGGGTGAACTGTAACTGTGCTTTGCCAGCCCAGGTTGTGCTGGTTTTGAAGCAGATATCTGTCACTTTAACATTTCCTAAAACTTTGTATTGTATCATATATACATTATCATATAATGATGTAAATTTTAACAATTTTCACAACTTAAAAGTAGCGCTGTCAAAAGATTAATCGCGATTAATCACATGCAAAATAAAAGTGTGTTTGCATATTTTATTTGTGTGTACTATGTATAATTGTTATGTATATATAAAAACACACACATACATGTATACATTTTTAAAAAATTATTTATGTATCCATTTTCTATTTATATAATACAATATATATATATATATTACACACAGGCTACACACACATATATTATGCAAAAATAAACTTTTATTTTGTATGCGATTAATCACGATTAATCGTTTGACAGTCCTAAGATGTTAAAATTCTAAGTTGAGTTCAACAAAAAATGTAAATTGTCATCATTTCCTCTGTCTTTGTTTAGCTAAAAGCAAAGGAAGGCATTTGTAATCTAGCAAGAACCAGGAGCACTTCCATGGTAGAAAAAGGTCAATGGTGCTTGCAAACTGTTAGGTACACATTTTTTTCATTTGTTATTGTTATAACATTAGGGTGGCTAAATAAATGATGACAGAATTTTCATTTTTTTTGGTGAACTGTAACTGTGCTTTCCCATCCCAGGTTGTACTGGTTTTGAAGTAGATATTTGGTTTTACATAAACATGCATGTCCCAGTTAGAAAGCACACCTCATTTTTGCAAGTTTTGCCATTTCATGCTGTTATTACATCCAATAGGTCCAAAATTGAGAGTGCAGGGTTATTTGATGATGCAACATGAAAAAAGGACATTGAAATGTGGTCACTGGCTGTAGTATCTCCTCAGTCCACCCTTCATGTACCTGCAGAAACCTTTTTTTATGTATGCATGAATTTTGAATAAATGTAGGCACGTTCAAAGGCACTGGGAGGCATGCAAGGAGATATATAAGATGTAAAGAAATTGCAGAACAAGCATCGGTTGTCACAGGGTGAAATGATATCCGTGACAGTGTGCACGAATCATATTGACATTTCGGTGTATCCATCTTGTATGCGAGCAGATTACAGTGCTGCTCAATCTAGTGCGGGTGCATATAATTCATAGACATGCGACATCAACGCTGCATTTATGTGGTGGACAAAAAGCACATTTGACTTAAAGGTGCACCAGGCAATGTTTGGGTTTCGCTGGTTGATAAATCTCTCTCTCTCTCTCTCTCTCTCTCTCTCTCTCTCTCTGTTTCAATTTATGTTCTTCATTTTATGTGAGTTTCATAGTGACAGCCATACAGAAGTAACTATGTATTTTGGTAAATTAATAAAAAAAAAATGAGCACAATATAAATCCCAAAAATTAGAGGTTCTACAAGTGCCCACTTTTTAGAGGGCTATTAAAATGATGAATTGGGTCTCTTCGGTTTACGACATATCCAGATAGTTTTGTTTGCAGTTCATTTCCTTTGTTATGTTGATTTTGACCCTGCAGACCGAACAATTTGTACCATTCATGCAAAACTTAGTTTAAACTAAACTTAGACACTGTTCAACCTGCATACTTTTTTTGCCGTTTACAAAACAGGTAACATTTTTATGCGGTTTGGCTGTTCGTTTACACGACAGCAGTATTTTGGGGTTCAAGTTTTTGAAATACACCTTGTCTTCTCTGTGTAAACTACAAAACCACAAATCTGTGATAACAGTGGCGTTGTGTAAGTGTTAAGTCGAGCTGCATGCACGAGTATAACTAAAACTACAAGGCTTTGTTATGTCTTTCTTTGTTCAGTCAAAAAGAAATTAAGTTTTTTGGGAAAATGGACTGTTTAACTCTTTCCCCGCCATTGCTGAGGTATCTCGTCAATTAAGAGAAAACATTTCCCTGCTAATGACGTCTACCTGTCGTTAATCTATAATTCTGCTATTATCCACTAGGTATCGCTCTTACCAAACTTCTAAAAAACTGAAGCATCAGCTAATTCTACGACATTGTAAACGCCGTGTATGTTTTGATCTTCATTCTGAATCTGATCTGTAACAAAAGTCCTTTACAAAAATATAATTATTTCCGCTTTTTGCTTATTTTTTATTTTTGGAGAAACCTACTCATATTTGAGAAGTTATAAAAAGAGAAATCTTTTTCTGTTTTGTTTGTTTAACTCCTTCCCCGCCATTGACAAGATTACTCGTCAATTAAGAGAAACGCATACTGCTATTATTCACCAGGTGGCGCACTTCTGCAGCTTACACAACCTGGAAGTAGCGCCTCACATGAAAGAGAAAGAACTCTGTGTATGTTTTAAAGATCGCTCTGCATCTGATCTCTATCAAAAGTCCTTCATAAAAATTGAATTATCTCAGCTTTTTGCTCAAAATTTGGTGTTTTTAAGAAACCTACCCATATTTGAGAGGTGATAAAAAGAGAACTAATGAAGGTGGTATGAAACGTTTTTTTTTTTTTTTGAAAGCAGAGGGTCTGTTCTTTCATTTGCTATATTGTTTGTATATATATTTAAAGAAGAACATTTTCTGGAAGGCATTAAACTTTTGTGAAAATCATGAAAAATGCTGGCTGGCAACTTTTTTGAAAAATGCTGGCGGGGAAAGAGTTAAAAGCAGAGGGTTTGTTCTTATATTTGATATATGTGTATGTTTATATATTTGTGGAAGAAAATTTTAGGCATTTTGTGAAACTTTGTGAAAATCACAAAAAATGCTGGCAGGCAACTTAAAAAAAAGGGTGGCGGGGAATGAGTTAAAATTGCAGTTTCAACACAGCTCTAAACAATCCCAACCAAGGCATAAGAGTCTTTTCCAGCAAAACGTTTGCAAAACAACATTTCAATAAGAAAAAAAAAGTACTTTTAAACAACAACAACTCATCATGCACTAGCCATGTGACCTTACGTAATCATGTCAAAAGGTCACGCGTACATATGTGAAACACACATTTGCGGACCTTTTTAAAAGTTAAATTAACACAAAGACATTAATAAGTATCATTCCACGTACAACGACGTGGAACAGTCCTCTTTCTCCATACTTACACTGGTGCGGTAGTTTCGCATACGACGCTGGTGCGTCGCATGGTTAGTGCAAGACGAGAAGTTGTGGTTTAAAAATTATTTTTTTATTTTATTTTTTGCCGAAAATCTCGCTTCACTAGATAAGACACTTACGCCTTGGTTGGGATTGTTTGGAGCCCTTTAAAGCTGCGTTGAAACTGCAATTTTAAACTGCATTGAAACTGTTGAGGTCCAATAAATGCTATTATATTGAGAAAAATCCTGGAATGTTTTTCTTAAAAAAAAAACGATGTCTTTCTTTGTTCAGTCGAGAAGAAATTAACACCTTGAACGACATGGGGTGAGTAAATTATGATTAAATTAAATTATTTTTATGAAAGAGAAATATTTCTTTAAGATACTGAGTTTATTAATGCTTCTCCAACAATTTTCCAAGTTCACTCGTAGAAATAAACCTACCTCATAGCCCATCTAAACAAAACCGCTTGATGCTTTTGCCATCTTGATTGTTCAAATGTATCGCTCTGTTAAAGTATGCGAAGACGCGCAGGCTTGTATGTTTCTTTACAAAGTAACATCGCCGTCTACTGGCCTGGCAAGCATATTGCAAGCAATAATATGTTTTCGCTGATCTGTGTAGTTGCCGGGGCTTTGAACCAGATTTTTTTCCCAATTGGTTTGTTCCGAACAGAAACAGTATTTTAACGTTTTCATGTTTTTGGTTCAACCCTAAATTTGACGTTCCTGAACCAGTTAGAACAAAAAAAAGGTCCCGAACCGGTTAATTATGTTACTTAAACACGCGCACACACAAAGACGGAGGACGAATTCCAAACGGCACTTCGGAAAGAAGATGCAGTATAAACAGTCACTCCATAAAAAGTGAAAATTATGTTGTTTTTCAATGCTTTATACATTAAATGTATTTTAATGGACTACAGTATGAGACACAGTAGCGCAACGCTCTCTCAAGTTAATACATTAAGAGTTCTGATCTTTGAAGGGCATAGGGATAATCACGTTTGATTGGAGTTGGACCGGACACATTCAACTGCATGTGCATGTACAGAAAATTGCTCCCTTTAGCGCCTTTTTGCGGTTAAATTGTTTAAAATCACTTACGTGTTAACATTTGCAAGCCTTTCAAACACGTGCAAATGATCAACTTTCACCCTATTTATCTGTTACACCAATTAGTATTAAAAAAACAAACATCTTGAGATACTTGGTATATTTACCTCTTATGATTGAGCATTAGAGACTTGGGCTTGAGTATAGGGTACTTGCTGGTGGCTAGCTTTGCACAGAAATCTTGTCAAAGAACCAAAAAATAACAGTATTAACCAGTTACCATAATTTTAAATAAACAATTCTGTTCCGGAACTTATATTTTTTGAAAGTTTCTGGTTTTGTTTCTGTTCCTTGCAAAACATCAACATTTTCTGGTTTTCGTTCCGTGAACCGGTTCAAAGCCTTGGTAAACACAATTTTTTTTGACTGGGTTGTCATGTGTACGTGAAGAAAAAACTGTTCAGTTTTGTACCACATAGTTGTTGTGTAAACGTAGCCTAAAATAGTTAAGCTAGCATTCAAAACATATGCCGGCGACCAGAGCTGATCTTTAAAGCATGGGAAAGATAAATAGCTGCTTTCACATCAAACCCAGATTGTATGTTTGCTCTCCGTCTGTTGAGATAAATATAACAGCAATATTGCGATAGGATAGTTTGACAAGACACAAAAACACAAGCAAAACAAACCGAGGGAAAAGGCTAATTAATTTCCCTTTCCTGTGCAAGTTGATATGTTCTCGGCAATTAAGGATGTTGTTTGTCTTTGGGGGCTTGAAGGCAACGGGGAGGTTAGACAGGCTTGAAGAACATCTCATTAAAGACCTGGACGGAAAGCGCTGAGTCATTCAAAAGGATCTCTAAACTCCAGACACATCGCGCGTCTTCCCGACAGAGCACCAAAACACACTCTCGGATGATACGCATCAGAAGAAAAGAGAAGTGAGGTTCATTTACCCAACCAGCAAAGTGACTTGCAAAGCACTGAATTCAGAACAAAAGACGTGGGTCTGTTTTTTGATTATACTGTCACACACTTGAGAAGCATTAGAATAAGGAAATGGTTTTCGAGCACAAAGAAAGATAAAGGGATATACTTACAGAATGTCTAAATACGGGACGCGCACGCCTCCGACTAAAAGCCCTCCATCCGTTCAATCGCGTTCGCAGTTTGGCGACTGGGACTGTTTGTGGGCACAGAGAATAATTGACTGCGAGTTAATTCCTATCAAAGCCCATTGGACTGCAACTAATGGACTGAGGGAGATGCCTCAAGAAGCCAGTGCTTTCAATTTCTTTTGTTTATTTAGATGGGAAAATGTTTAGTTTTTAATTAAGTAAATCACTATTATTTGTTCCACTGTGGTTGGTAATTTGAAGAGATTGCAACCTGACTCCGAACGCAAGCGCAATTGGCTTTGAGAGAGCGAGACGGGGTGTACTGAGGCAGACAAAAATGCAGCATTATGTCCGTGAACCCTGAGATAGCTTCTGTCATGAAGTATAGAAATGCTCCCTGGGCTTTACTTTGAAGTGTTCGCTCTGAAAACGTGAACTTATTCAGAGAAAGTGCTTCAAAGTAGGAAAAATATCAAGAGGAGCTATTGTAGTGTCCTAGACCTTCTTACAGTAAGTGTTTGTGTGTGTGTGTCTTTGCATATGTATCTTTCTTTTCTTTTTTGTACAGATTTTTGCTGGCCTTTGAGATGGGATGCTTGCCTTCAATGATCCTCTTTCTACTTTTACATTTCAAAGGTACAGTTTTAAACACTCAAATACAGAATCTTCTATATATAAATGAGCATTTATGCAAAGATACTTCATTTAAATAGTGTAATGAAACATTGTTATAGCAATAGCAGTGTCTGTAGCTTAGCCGGTAACAACAGTTTCCACACATTAGTAAAGTTTTCAGTATCATATAAATGAATACATTTTCTTCTGTCAGAGAGCATATTTGTACAAAAATATGAATGCAAAAAGGGTTTAGCATCTCATAAATGCCAGATTTAAATGGATTGTAATTGTATAATGACCATATTTTACAATTTGGCAGCAATACGCCTTATTTAGGCTTCCGCCATGTTGATTTCAAAACGAGGCTGTGAGGGATGGACATCCAGAGCGTGCGCTTTAAACCTTTTGTTTTGTACCGGGATGCTGGTCATTCAGCCATCAAAACGCAGAAAATATATAATTTAACAAATTTCTAAGGTTTCAAAGAACCTTAGAAGTCATGGACTGTTAAAATGAGAAGGGACATGTGACATAGGGCTGGGTATTGGCAAGGGCCTCACGATACGATACATGGTGCGCTATACAATGTGTCACGGTACGGTATGATTTGGTCGAGGGGCAACCTTCCAATCTCTCTAATGAAGCCAATACGGAAGTGACTTAAACTGCAATTCATCGACTGGCCGCTTGAGGCAGGCTCTAAAAGGGAGTCAATTTCCATAGACTCCCTTGTTAAGAATGCCCAACTTTACAGTAGAAAATAATGTTTACAGCCTGGTACAAAATGTTTTTTTTTGGTCTATATAGCTAATTTTGCCCTTCATGACAACTGTGAGGGGGGTGAATTTTTTTGTAACTCATCCGCTTAGATTATATTAAGCCTTAAACTTCTGCATAATTAAGGGCGTGGCCGCTTGAGTGTCGGTTGAACAGCCACTGCTGTCACTAGACTCGCCCTAGGCGGGCGTGGTTTCACCTCAGCTTCACCCATGTCCTGCCTTTTTACCCATTTTTGGTTTTCCGCGAGTGATTCGCGGTGACGGGAGGCCAAGATGGCGACGGCAGGCAACGCCTACTTTAAGCTTCAAAAACGATCTTCACAAACCAATGGGTGACGTCACGGACACTACGTCCATATTTTTTAATGGTCTATGGATGTGGTGCATATTGCGGTACATTGCAATACTTTTTCTTTTTTATCAAAAATGTAAAAAAAAATGACACACATTATTTTAAATATACTCAGGTACTTAATTACTTATGTATCTACTTATTATTGAATCGACACCGAAACAAATAATCAAACCGAATTGTGAAATTCCTAACAATACCAAGCCCTAATTTGTACACAACTTTGGGGGTTTATATTGGGTTTTTATCTCTAACAATACTTGCACAACGAACTATCACGTAAATAGCTTGTTATCAAGTCAGTTTCACGTTATTAAGTCAATGTTCATAACGGAGAAAATACATGGGATATACTCTTATGATATATACAAAATGGAGATGTATACTTAGTTGTTGTCATAAAACATACTGTAGTATTGTTGCACTATACTGTATTGGTGTTTTAAAGAAACAGGGTTCCAAAGGGTCCTTGAAATCTTTGAAAGTTTGTGAATCAGTGGAAAATAATTCAAGGCCCTGGGAAGTTGTTGAAAATATACATACATAGATACAGGTAATTGAAAGTGCTTGAATCTATTTTATGAAAGAAGTTTTCTGGAAAAAAAATCCATATTATTCCCTGTGTAGCGTAGGATAATATCATAAAAATTCTAGACTTTTTAAGCACCTGTGTTAAACTGTTCACTTTAAATGCTTATATCTTCTGTATGTGAATGTTGATTCATACCAAAATGCTTTTTTGCATAGTTGTATTTGACACATGAAAACGTCTTGGGTTACGTATGTAACTGTTGTTCCCTGAGAAGGGAACGAGACGCTGAGTCTCCCTTGCCATACTACCTGCGTCCCTGTAATCTTTGGCAATATTTCAGATAGCGATAAACTTCCTGGCTCCCGCGTAACCCTGTCTTTGTCGTTAAGCCTCACCACTGGTTGAATTTGATATACACATTTAAACGCACTTACCCCTGGAGGCGTCCCCAAAGTGTCATCGCAGTGACGCAGCGCGAGTTCCCTTGGGAGGGAACTGTAAAAATGTATCTAAAAAGGTAACACGATGTAACCTTAGGGTGTTTTCATATATACACTGTTTAGGTCGGCCCAAATGACGTGTCGCTCCGAGTACGGTTCGTTTGGGTCAGTGTGAACACAACAGCCGCACTCGGGTGCGCACTAAATGGCTGCTCCGAGACCGCTCTAAACAGGTGGTCTCGGAGCGGCTGTCGCCGAACTCTGGGGCGACCCACCTGTGGTGTGAACACTGCCGGACCTCGGGGCGAACCAAATACAGGAAGTTCTCCACATGTTTGAGCCACTGGGCTTCCGTCGTGACGTGAGCCGGGTGTTATATCGTGGGTTAACAACAAACAAGCCAATCCTGGTCCGTTGAAGAGATTCGCTGTCTCCTTTACGTTTGAGCTGATGATTTTATAAATGCATAGCTGTCCTCCACACACAAATAGTGACATTACGGGCTTTTTAGCAAACGGCTCCATGAAAAAAGGCTTTAATAGAACAGCTACGCAATTTCGCGTTAAAGCAAAGAACTTCGCAAAGACGTGCATCGTTTATCTCCACATCTTGATAGCTGCGCTCTCCCTGTCAGGCTGGTTGTCGTGGAAACGTGGGGGTGGTCATGAGACGGTAAGAGCTGTCAGAGACCAATGACAGCGCTGACCGTTGTCACATGGTGTACGGTGCGGCATTTCGAGTACAGTAAAAAAAATATATGTGAACACGGACCGCACTAACTGAAAAATGATACAATGTATTTTGATGCGCTCCGAGGCCGCACCACGTTGCGCACCAACATATGTGAAAACACCCTTACTCTCACTTGAAATGTGTCCACACATTTAGTCCTTGAATTTGGGTGTCCTTATTAAAGGACCTGGAAAGTCCTTGAAAGGTCCTTACATTTGAAGTTAACTAAGGTGTAGGAACCCTGAAGAAAAGTAAACATGCTTACAACATAAGAAATGAGCGATTAGCCAACATGCTAATTTCCAAACAGATATTATGTACACAATGCGCTACTCTCATCTCAAATTTGGTCATATGTCCCTTTTCCCATTTTAACAATCCACATTTTCTGAGGATTTTTTTTTGTCCTGTGGAACTTTGTAAAACTGTCTTTTCTGTGTTTTGATAACTCAATGACCAGCATCCTGATACAAAACAATAGGTTTAAAGTGCACGCTCTGGACGTCCATTCCTCACAGCCTCGGTTTGGTATCACCATGGTGGCGAACTGAAAAAGTATTGGTACTGTGGTTCTTTCCTGTCACACTCTTTTTCTTTGAGTACCATATAAAAACTTTACCTTCTTCCACCATCACAGTTACCAATGCCCCATCACAGCATTTTTTTTATATCTGTTTAAATGACTCATTCAGAATTATGTTACCGTATATATCAAAGTACCATAGAATTTTCATCTTACACTGCACTATCAGAAAAAAAGGTATAAGAAGAGAAGGTACAACTTTTGTACCTTTTCAAAAAGTATTAGCACCTTGTTAAAAAGTACCGTCCTTTGTACCTTTATTTCTGAGAGTGTGCCAATGTATCATACAGCAACACAATACTCATTTATAGAGATTTTACCATGTAAGAGATATAATGCTTCTACAGTATATACCTGTAAAATGTTTTATCTGCCATTTTGTGCCACATTATGGATATAGATATAGCTATATAGCTGATTGGTTTCACAAGTTCAATGTATCAGCTTTTACAGTTACATGCCTTAAACGCTCTCCACCAGCACTTTGTGCTAGAAAAAGCTGGATATGAATAGAAAGAATAGAAACCAGAGCAATTTACTCTAATGATTGCATGTTGCATTTTTCCATTCTGTTCCACGTAGACTAGGACTCATGGGGTTTGGCCCTCATATGCCCGACTGTGTAAAAGATGTGTTTAGTGAACCACCACTGGTCTGGGTGCATTTGACATAGTGCCAGACCTTTCTCCTGTTCATCATCTTGCTGTGAGAATTTAAGTCATAATAATTGTCCAGAGGAACCGTTGTGGTAACTTTTGAGTCTTTTGTGTTTGATAAATGTGTAGCTGCCTCTTGTGCACAGGCGCGATCCGTTGGGTGCTCTTGGGCTCAAGCACCCACCAAAATGGCCAACCATCTACGAAAAAACGCCAGATATGCTTAATTATGCAAAAACTAATTTTGTTTTAAGAATCTTCACATGGTTTGTTCAGTAACAAATTGATATTAACCTGTAACACTCATTAAAAAAGCTTTTTAAGTAATCTTAAACATTGTGTGAGGAACAGACTAAGGTTAATCTTTCCACTCCACTGCAGTTTTCAAATCTCAATTTTTAAGGCTTTTTAAGAGTCACATGCCATTTTTCATTTTTGCCATCCGTGATTTTTTTTTTTGTTAAGAAACCACGCATGTGCATTTTAATTCATGACAAGCATGTGATGTGCTGTTCTGTTATTGCCTGTGAATGATCTCAGCTTCAGCACGGAGAGTGACGAGCTCCCTGATCTCTGCTTTAGTCCAGTTTGCAGACATTTCTCATTGTGAATGTTGATCTGCGTTTAATTCTGTGTCAAAGAGCTGAACCATAAGTTCTGGTTGCGATGACACGCGCTTTCTGTTTACACAGAATGCTTTCCGTGAACGTTACGACAATGTTACTAGGGCCACTTTACGTGAACAATCCCAGAACATTTACGGGACGTGTTTATGTTTACACAGATGCCCCTCAGCACAGATGCTGATTTTACGGACATTTTCTTGGACCAGTACTGTATATACACTCACCTAAATTAATTTCTCATTAATGCAATTATTTAATCAACCAATCACATGGCAGTTGCTTCAATGCATTTATGGGTGTGGTCATGGTCAAGACAATCTCCTGAATTCCAAACTGAATGTCAGAATGGGAAAGAAAGGTGATTTAAGCAATTTTGAGCGTGGCATGGTTGTTGGTGCCAGACGGGCCGGTCCGAGTATTTCACAGTTTGCTCAGTTACTGGGATTTTCATTCACAACCATTTCTAGGGTTTACAAAGAATAGTGTGAAAAGGGAAAAACATCCGGTATGAGGCAGTCATGTGGGCGAAAATGCCTTGTTGATGCTAGAGGTCAGAGGAGAATGGGCCGACTGATTCAAGCTGATAAAAGAGCAACTTTGACTGAAATAACCACCCGTTACAACCAAGGTATGCAGCAAAGCATTTGTGAAGCTACAACACGCATAACCTTGAGGCGGATGGGCCACAACAGCAGAAGACCCCACCAGGTACCACTCGTCTCCAGTACAAATAGGTCAAAGAGGCTACAATTTGCACAAGCTCATTAAAATTGGACAGTTAAAGACTGAAAAAATGTTGCTTGGTCTGATAAGTCTCGATTTCTGTTGAGATATTCAGATGGTAGAGTCAGAATTTGGCATAACAGAATAAGAACATGGATCCATCATTCCTTGTTACCACTGTGCAGGCTGGAGGGGATGGTGTAATGGTGTGGGGGATGTTTTCTTGGCACAATTTAGGCCCCTTAGTGCCATTTGGGCATCGTTTAAATGCCACGGCCTACCTGAGCATTGTTTCTGACCATGTCCATCCCTTTATGACCACCATGTACCATCAACTGCAAGATGCTATCCTATCAATATGGGCCAACATTTCTAAAGAATGCTTTGAGCACCTTGTTGAATCAATGCCATGTAGAATTAAAGCAGTTCTGAAGGCGAAAGGGGGTCACAGTAATAGTATGGTGTTCCTAATGATCATTTAGATGAGTGTATATGTGTGCCTCTGATTGGACCAATTAATGTCAAAAATATTTCATTGTTTGAGCCAAAACCTTGAGACACTTTCTGTATAACACAAATAAACATCTCTCAGCTAGGAATAGGACTCTATTGTCAATCTGAAATGCATTCCTTATCAAACCACGCGAATAAGAGCAAATGTTATTTTCTCTGGTAGTGACTTCCATTCTGTGAAACTTTCAGAGCTCTCTTTTGATCCTAACAATGGTTGCGATTAAAATCTCAGAGAGTGGTGTTTATTCAGACTACAAAAGGAAAAAAATAATGCAGTGTTTTACGTCACATTAGCGCTGATACTTTCTGTTAGGGAGCTGTAGTTTAGCAACGTCTGCTATAGACTGAAAGTCAGATTCTGCCATGCAGCGTAATCCCGTGTCATTATTTTTGTTCAAATAAGACGTCAAAGCGCCACATCAGGAGTCGGAATCAGAGCAGAGCGAGTTTGACATGTTTTTCCCCTCCTATCTCTTTCTCTCAGGCATCTGAAGGGGTGCGAGCACTCGTGTACGACCGACTGCAACATTTAAATGTGCCATGCTGATTATCCCGTCGCCGCGTTACGTATTCATTTATGTAAACATTATGCTAATATGTTTTTCGACTTATCACTCGCGTCCGATCGTGCCTTTCGAGTTTGACGTGAGGTGACTGATGTAGTCCTGATGTGAAGTCGGGTGCGGGCGAGTGCGCCCAGATGTGTTGGATATTTGTCATTGAGTCCAAAGAGGGGCCTGGGTTTGAAAAGGCCCGCCGGTGCTCTTGGGAGCGGCCTTTCAAGAAAATGTGTCTTAAAATAACTGACCCTTTTGTGTGTGCTACATTTGGTTTTTCATACTGAAGGGTCCCCGAGTAATTATAGTTGTAAGAGGTCTTTGAAGGCCGTCAGAAGTCAGAAGCAGATCAGAGGAACCTGATAAAAGTCCGGCTCTGCATCCAAACCAAATACTTCTAGGACTTGGCGGGAAGTATGAGTGGCTGCTACCTGCTGTGTATGACTTTAAAGAAACCGCTCGACCGAAAATTCTGTTATTTTTATTTAAGCTCATATGACTCATTGACACAAAATGCATTTATGTGTCATACAAAATGCTCAAAAAATAGCTGTCACCCTTTTAAAACGTTCACCTTTGCTCCTAAAGAGTTCATATTAGTACCTCAAAGGTACATATTGCTACCAAATGTATACATATCTGTGCCTAAATGGTACATACTGTATTAAAACCTATTTGAATACAGCGTGGGATCCTTTGTTAACCTTTTTTTTCCTGACAGTATGCAATGACACTTCATAGTTACAAATCTGTAAAAAAAGGAGACATTAAAGCATTTTTTGGTGAACTGTTCCTTTAAGTTTCAAAGCGCAATTGAATATCACATTCTTTTAAATTAGCCAGTTTCCACTATTGCATTCCCGATGTTACCCAGCGGGGTCATCATAGAGTCGTGTCAGCGCTATGTCCCATTAAATCACATTTATGACAGGTACAAGCCCACCCATTCCAAAGAATTATCAGCAGATGAGTGTGACACAAATCATAATGGCACAGGCGAACTGCTGGGAAGGAGGCGTCTTTTCTCAGCCCCTGTATTATTCTTCTGGAGTGGATGTTAGGTGAAGGTGTATTGACAGCTCGGAAAACAACGAGGGCATTTGAGATCCCTCTATACCTTTATTTTCCTGCTCGGCTTCTCACTGAGGAGAGATTTAATTCTCTGTAATTACTTTATTGACTCATTTGTGGAGCGGAATTGGCTCCAATCTGTCGTCAATAAAACATAGACGGAGATGAGGAACGGCACAGCAATGCTTAAGCACAAACATCGTAGTGGGAGGCAAATTCCCTCTACGGGGAGATTTTCGTGGTAATTCACCAGCCATATGTGACAATTTTACATCTATTGCCGTTACTTTGTAAGGGGTACTCGACATTATTTCGCTTATGTAAACGTATTTGTAATTGTAATAACCACTGGTTAGTGTGAATATTATGCAGAAGCTGCTTTAGTGGGTTTTTGCTACTTTTATTGGATGTGTTCTAAATGGCATACACAAAAAACAAAAACAAAAAAATCATTTAAAACATGTCCCAAGTTGTCACTGGGCAGTTCCCCCTTAAATAAAAGATTTAATATGTACCATTTAGGTGCAGATATGTATGCATTTGGTATCAATATGTATATCTGAGGTACTAAAATTAACGGTTTATGTGCGAATGTGCACGTTTTGTGACTTTTTTGACACTGTAGTACTCATACAACAAAAAAATACTGCTGTATCTCCAGTTATATGTAGCCTATATACTGTAGTGCACATGGTGCAAAGTGTTAAATGCCCTCTCATTTGTAAGTCACTTTGGATAAAAGCGTGTCCTAAATAAACAAATTCTGTAAATAATAAATTATGCAGATTCTCTTAAAGGATTAAACTTTAGAAATTAGATGGAAATGATTGAGAATATAAAGGAACATATTTCGATTACAAGCCAGATTTGATCTCATGTTGCCCCACATAAGCACCACGGTTCACCCCAGAATGTCTGTGTTAACCACTGAGTTTCGATTGAGCTTATTGGCGCTCTTGATTTTGCCAAGTGGTTGATGTCCTCAGAGCAACATTATATTGGACAACATTTCAATCAACCAATCAGATTTCAGAAATAAGTACAGTTTGCTAAGCTTACAACCAGGATTAGCTGCTTCTAGACATTTGTTTTTCCCTCTGATTTTAGGGTTGAGTTATAGTTAGGGTTGGGGTTTGGGGTGGGTTTAGGTTTTATTTACAAAAATTTTGTCCTTGGGTCAACGCAATATGTTGCCCTGAGAACATCTCTCACTTGGCAGAATGAGGTCGAGCAGAGTTTATTAAAGGAATAGTTCACCTAAATATAACAAATTCTCTCATACTATACTTTATTTCACCCCTTGCCATCCCAGATGTATGACTTCATTTCTTTAGCTGACACAAACAAATTATTTTATGTCTTGTATCTTTGAAAACGTTCAGATCAGCATGGTAAATTCAAATATGGCGTTACAACGTTAACGTTGAATCTCATTGGTTCTTGCATGTTGTGATGAAACATGCATATCATAAGTCAGGAAATATGCAACAACCAGATTCAGGTAATTAATGTGCTGGAATATATAAAAATGAACATTCGGATTGTTGTTTCCATGGATATGCTATGTATCGATCGCTTAATAAGCTCAAAATATGAATCATTTTCTTGAACATATAAGAATACATTTTATTAACTCACTGGAGTTATTTGGATTACTTATGCTTTTTGTGCACTTTTTGGAGCTTTCCTATGTTGAACCCCATGTTAATGAAAATCTGACTTTTTTCATGTTTAAGTGCTATAATTGGGTTCCCAGTGTTTCGGTCAACCTAGAAAATGTAAAAAAGATCAACCCAGTAACTTAGTTTTGGTAAACCATTCTCTGCAAGCATGTGAAAAAATAGGTTATTGAAATTTGGCTCCCCTTGTGATGTCAGAAGGGGATAATACCGCCCCTTAATCTGCACTATCCAATCACTGCACTGCCATTTAGTGCAGAGATCAACTCATTTCATTTTAAAGGACACACCCAAAATGGCACATTTTGCTCACACCTAAAGTGGCAATTTTAACGTGTTACAATAAATATCTGTGAGGTATTTTGAGCTAAAACGTCACATACGCTTTCTGGGGACACCAAAGATTTTTTTCTTTACATCTTAAAAAAGTCTTATGAAATGTCCTTTTTAAAGGTGCAATTTGTAAGATATTTGCAGTAAAATCTCCAAAAACCACTAGGCCAGTGTTATATATTTTGTCCAGCTGATTACTATCAATATCTGTAATGTTTTCAACTACTTGTAAATCGTGAGAAAATTTCCATTCAAAACATTGACACGGGGCAGTGCAGTCTCCTGTCAATGACGTTAATATCCATGTGACCCTTTGTCACCACCTTTACTGACATAACCCACATGAGAAAACTGGTCGAGCTCGAAAAAATAAAATGGCGGCAAAGGAAGCGGCTGGAGCACAAATTTTGTTTAAATAAACTTATATTTTCACTTTTTACACATTTTAATTGCATTTCTAGCGAGAAATTAGTATTGTAGTTTTCAAATATGTGATTAGTTATCACAAAGTCGCTCTCTGTTTATATTTCAAACACGCTGCCTTTGAAGTGCGTCGGAAAGCCTTTCTCTGAGCGGCCTTTAGGCCTCCGAGTCCGAAGTCATGTCCTCATGAGGCAGCGAGGCAACAAGTCCTCACAGTCCTCACTGCCGTGAGTTTTCGGACGCAGCCAGTGTTGTGGACAAATGCGGAACTATGCTTATGGACTTATGGATATCTCTGTACCGTCTGCGCTGGTTGTGTCAGCTCCTGTAAGCGTACGGGCCAACCAAACGACCCAAGAAGAGTTTGGAACAAAACGAGGGAGGATCAATTTGGTGTTGCATTATCTGGATAGAGAGAGCTTCACGACAACATTTAACTAGACCGAGATTCTGATCCTGCTTGTGTTTTACGCGATGGGTGAGTTGTTTTGATTCGTAACCCTTCAAAAAACGTATGCTATTATATTGATCACAACATTAGTGTGTAGATTGTAATCAGCGCGTCTTCTCGTGGATGATATGCAGATCAAAAGGTATTGTACAGCAATAAAAATGGTCATTTTAAGACACTTCACAATAAGATTTGTACTGTCAATACATTATGTGAAAAATCATTGTAGATTGTAAGTTGAAAACTTAATTCTGAGCTGTGTTTACCATCGAATTTGGACTAATACTGTAATATCAATATGACTAACAATGTCGTTTTGAACATCACATATAAACTTACATAATGAAATAAACGATGTCATCAAATGCAACATTTATAAGACTTGATTACCTTATCCATCAACGTGATTTCTCGTTCTCGTCTGATTGATGGCTAAAGTTAAAGACTACAAATCCCATAATTCCACGCTGCTTCAGAGCGTCAACATCATTGTTTTTGTTTGATCTGGCGCCATCTTTCGGCGCATAAATACAAATTGTATCTTTAAAAGAAAACATGACAGTATTTTTATATTAAAGGATAAAAAAATCCAGATAATTTACTCACCACCATGTCATCCAAAATGTTGATGTCTTTCTTTGTTTAGTTGAGAAGAAATTATGTTTTTTGAAGAAAACATTCCAGGATTTTTCTCATTTTAATTAACTTTAATGGACCCCAACACTTAACAGTTTAATGCAGTTTAAAATTGCAGGTTTAAAGATCCCAAACGAGGCATAAGGGTCTTATCTAGCGAAACGATTGTCATTTTTGTCAAAATAAAACATATGCACTTTTAAACCACAACTTTTCATCTTCCTCCAGTCCTGTGACCCGCCAGCACAACCTCACGCAGTACATCATCACGTCAAGAGGTCACGGATGACGTATCGAAACTCCGCCCCAGTGTTTACAAGTGTGGAGAAAGAGGACTGTTCTGACGTTGTTGTATGTGGAATGATACTAATTAATGTTTTTCTGTAAATTTATTTTTTTAAATGGTCCGCAAATATGCGTTTCATATATGTAACACGTGACCTCTCGAGAAGTTGTGGTTTAAAAGTGAAGTTGTGGTTTAAAAGTGCATATTTTTAAAATGACAATCGTTTCGCTAAATAAGACCCTTATGCCTCGTTTGGGATCGTTTAGAGTCCTTTGAAACTGCAATATTAAACCGAATTAAAACTGTTACGTGTTGGTGTCCATTAAAGTCCATTAAAATAAGAAAAATCCTGGAATGTTTTCTTTAAAAAACATAATTTCTTCTCGACTGAACAAAGACATCAACATTTTGAATGACATGGTGGTGAGTAAATTATCTGGATTTTTTTAAGAAAATGGACTAATCCTTTAAAATGTTTATGTCATATGTGACCCTGGACCACAAAACCAGCCATAAGGGTACTTTTTTAATCGAGATTTATAAATCATATAAAACTGAATAAATAAGCTTTACATTGATGTATTTAGATAAGACAATATTTTGCTGGTGTGCTACTATTTTGAAAATCTGAAGGGTTCAAAAAAAAAAGAGAAAATCGGCTTTAGAGGTGGGGTGCATGATCTCTGAAAGCCAATGTTGACATTTGAAATCACCAACAAACATGCCCCTACCCCAATAGAATCTGGACCTTCTTTTCATAGACCCGCCCCACACATACGCAACCCAGGCAACATTGTTGTTTAGTAGACACGCCCCTTACTGCTGATTGGCTACAAGTGTGTTTTGATACTCGGCCCCACTCCCTTTTCCAAATTGTTTTTCAAAAATCATGCACCCCGCCTTTAAAGTTTTCCAAGTCCTTAGGAAATACTTACCTTAGCTATTGCTACAAATATATCCGCATGACTTAAGACGTGTTTTGTGGTCCAGGGTCACATATACATCTGAAATGGCATGAGGTTGAGTAAATTATGAGAGAGTTTTCCAATATAGGTTCATAGAAGTCTGAATGATAATAAATGATCTTTTCAAATATTTTGAAAAAGAAAAATCTCTGTTGTTGTTGACCTTCAGCACGCCGGTGGAGAATAATTGTCCAGAGAAGAGAGAGTCTTGTTCTGTTTAGATCTCAATATGATGAGCTGTGTTAACTCAACCTGTTCCCAGCTCTCATAACTTGAGATTTCAATTGCTCTATTAAAACCAAGGATGTTGTGCATTTACTTTTTTTGAAAGTGCACCAGTAGCAGTTCTGATTTACTTGTCTGTAAGACCAAAGGATAAAAACACAGTTTACTGCTAATATTTTACTGAAATATATGGCTGCCAGCAACTTTGGGATGGAGGTTAGGTCACCAGTGGATGTTCCCACTACTGGTCAGGCCCGGATTGGCCATAGGGAGAACCGGGAGGATTCCCGGTGGGCCGGTGTGTTTTATTTGGCCACGAGGGCCGGTGTTGTCATGCCACCGAGATGACGCGTATTTGCGGGTGAGAGATGTCCCCGCCGCTTTATAAGCAAGTTGATTGTGTCCCGAGTCCCGACCACTTATTGGAAGAATTCTTACATTAGGGTTCATTGACATCTAAAACGCATGGGAAACGCAGGACATGCTGCTGTCTTCTGGTTTTCAAAGCGCTTACTTGAACACGAGTTTTGTTTCAGACGCGTCTATATTGAGTGCGCTTGCCGGCCACGCGTCTATATTTAAAATAAACTTGAGCGCGTCTTTTGAGTGCGCTTGCCGTCCGCGCGTCTATTATAATTTAAATAAACTTGAGCGCGTGTTAATACAAACGGGCTGGCCTCTAAAAGGAAAATAATTTACAAAACATATTTTTTATCCAAGTCATAGATGAATTCTCTATGAATAGTCATTATTCATCGTTTATTGCAAGAGGAACAAAATTCTATTTGATGCAAAACTCATTAGTTTATTTGAAAAAAGTAGTTTCAAAAGTATATCCATGATGTTTTCTTTTTTTTTAACACAATGTAGGCCTACGTTATTTAGCAATAGACATGATCTAAGTACTAAAAAAGGATACAGATTTTTTCCATTTGTTTCCAATGCATACTTGATAAATCTTGCTTGTGTATTGTATATCAGGGGTTTCCAAACGTTATCAACCCAACAGTTAATCTCAAGACTCACGATTTTTTAGAAATAGAAATATAGAGGAAAACACAAACACATTTGTTTCCTTTAGTTTTTGAATAAGTTTACTTTAGTAATATTAGGGTCTTATGGTAGGGCTGCATGATTATGGCAAAAAGTATAATTGTTTACTGCATTTGCACGGAATATGAAATTATATATTTGAAAAATACAGTGAATTGCAAGGCTTCAGAGAACAGTGCACTACTGCAGACTCATACTACTGAGGGTTTAAAGATATTATTTTAATAGTCAGTTGTGAACTAAAGTGGGCCGGTCTAAGGCATGAAACTCCAGGGCTGAAAATGAGTCCCACTCCGGCCCTGCTACTGGTTACCTAGTACTGTTTATGAATGGAGCATAAGACTTGGTAATTTTAAAAATAAATCCTTTTGTAGATTAAAAAGTCAGTTTGTAGCAACAAAGATGTTATGCATTTTAATTGGCCTGAGCAGATCATGTGACCAGATTCTCAACCTGAATGGGCGTGGAGTTTTAGTATAACCCTGATATGATGTCCAATAACCAAGCAGCTTTCAGATGTTGTAGGATTTCTCTATCCTAACCTTTACTCACCTCATTCCCCCCACTGTTTTTTATTGTGTTTCTCTTTGTAGGTGTGTGTGGGCAGCAGGCCTTTAAGACAGAGCCACGTAATATGACGGTCAGGGCGGGGGCCACAGCTCTGCTCAAGTGTGAAGTGCTGAGGGCCTCTGGGGCCGTGCAGTGGGTTAAAGACGGGCTGCTCTTGGGACCCCAGAGATCGCTTCCCGGCTATTCACGCTACAGCATGACAGGAGACCAGCAGAGAGGTGAGAGCTCTGAGGGATGGAAAGATTGACATGCGGTGATTAAAAACAAACGTCTTGGAGTTGCTGATATACTTGCTGACAAGTTGCTAGATGTGCGTGAGTGAGCCAGTGTCCCTGTAGGGCTCGAGAATGTGAACGTGTTCTTGAAACAACATCTCAAGTTGAAAGTGTTACAGTACAATTCGTGAAGTTGGGTAAGCATTTGTGTATTTATATCTCAAGAAAACACGTCTAGGTGACATTTCATTCCCCATATCCAGTACAGAATGTTAAAGGGATAGTTCACCCAAAAAATGAAACTTCTGTCATCATGTTGTTCTAAATCTGTATGAATTTCTTTTTTCTGATGAGCACAAAATAAGATATTGTGAGAAATGATGGTAAGCACACAGCTGATTGTAACCATTGACTTCCATAGTAGGAAAAACAAATACGATTGAATTCAATGGGTATCGTCAACTGTGTGCTTACCATCATTTATTAAAATATCTTCTTTATCATTTATCACAATATTTCCATTATATTTTTTCTACTACGAAAGTCAATGAACCCAACTGCTGGGTTATTATACCCCACGCTTGCATAACAAACAACCCAACATAAGGTAATTTTTGAGTGGTCACCTTCATTTCCGAATGAATAGCAGGTACTGCCTCATTAAAGATAATGAGGTCAGCCAGGAAAAACTATACTCTCTTTACTTTAATGCAGATTATATAAGCAGGCAGTATTTGTTTTCGATTATAATTTGTTTGTTTAAAAGTAGTAGTATTTCAGGCTTTCTTTGGATATGTGTATCATGTTTATGTGATGAGTATTCGCAGAGTTTCAATTGTTTTTTTACATGTTTTATGAGATAGCTGGCAGAGACAGAGATGTCTGATTGCGCACCCTGTTTATTTTCTTTATTTGACAAAAACACAAAGATTTGTTTTTTATTGTAGTTCGGCGCACATTTAGGTTGTTTTGCACGCATGTTTTCGACGTACTGTTTCCTCTTAGCTTAAAATAATTGAAGCAAGTAAAGTTAACTTTCAAAACTCCAAAAATAAAGTCGGATATGCCAATCCATTTATTAACATAAAGAAAAGTAAAACATTTCCCCAAATCAACTTAACTCTCAACTTAAATCAACTTAAAGGGCCCTATTTTAAAGATCTGAAACGCAAGTGCGAAGCGCAAAGCGCAAGTGACTTTGTGGGCGGATCTTGGGCGCTGTTGCTATTTTCCCGGCTGGAGAAATAACTCTTGCGCCAGGCGCAAATGAATAAGGGGTTGGTCTGAAGTAGGTTCATTATTCATAGGTGTGGTTTGGGCGTAAAGTCAAATAAACCAATCAGAACGCTATCCAACATTCCCTTTAGACGCAAGGGCGCAAGTTCCATGGCGGGTTGCTATTATCATGACGGATTTACCAGGCGCACACCAGGAGCGGTTCACAGCCGATGAGACCCACGTTCTTGTAAGAGCAGTCAAAGACAGAGAAGTTGTTTTGTATGGGGATAGGAGAAACCCGCCCAAATCAGCGTAGGTTAAACAGGCGTGGGAAGAAATAGCCACAATTGTCTCATCAGCTGGCATCCCCATCGTTGCGGCAAGCGCTACACTAGTCCCTTTCACACATACAGTCTTTACTGGTAATTTACTGGTAAATTGCAGTTAACATGTCATGTGTGAACAGAACCTTTCCGGTAAATCAGTGCTCCCAATTTACCAGTAAGACAGGTTGTAAGATTAACGGTAATTTGCCGGTAAGCGCTGTGTGTGAATGAAAAATATAGCATTACCGGCATTTAGATGACGTCAGACCGCGCTGACAGATCGGGCGGGCCAATCAGAACGTTTTTTATACAGGTGACGCGGTTTCCCCCAGACTGTTTACGGACGTTTCCACACACATGTTGCTTAAAAGTCGAGCACACCTGAAGTTAACATCCACATTTCTTCACCAAAGTTGTTTAAAACAGCTTACCATCTAATTGCCGACGTCCTTAGCACACCATCTGTGAAGCCTAATGTGCAAACGCGCAGGTTCCGTTTGACGCCGCCTAACGCAATGTTGTTTGGTCACGAGCAACTTCGCAACCGTTTGCCACAGATGTGAAAACAACAAAATACGGACCGTGGATATTAAGTCATAACCCGCCGTTTACAAATACGACACGGACGGAGCTCGCCGGCCGCGCACCAGGTAACTTCCGCTTTCTCTCCGAGTTTACCGGTATTTTGATACTGATGTGTGAATGATGTCTTACTGGTAAAAAGACGGAACGTCACTGCATGTGTGAACAGCACATTTTTGTATTTACTGGTAAATTCATTCTGGTAAATTCATGGTAATTTACCAGAATTACTGTGTGAAAGAGGCTAATGATGTCAGGAGACAGGGGAATCCCAAGCTTGCCAGCATAAATCGGGCACGCCATGTAACGGGAGGTGGATCTGCCTCTACACATGACCTGACGCCAGCAGAGGACATCGCTGCGTCCACCCTCACCGCTGGTAGTTTGGGGGCTTTGAAATCGGACCCAAGAAACCCAAGCAAGGCCCAATCCCAAAGTACACTTATAAATCAAGTTCATATACATTAAGGTTTCTTATGAAAACGTTTTAATTATTATTTACATAAAATAAACGTAATACAGCCAACTTATGAAAATATTTTAATAGTTATTTGCATGAGAATTTTTTAACGCAGCCACACAATAAATAAAAACTATCACCACAATGCTCACCACAATGATTTCCCTTATCTCATGTGTTAATATTTTTTTTGTAACAATTTATGATGTGCAAAAATAACTGTTGCATCTGTGTAGATTAGATAAGCAAAGTGTGTGCGCGTTGTGCACGCTATACATTATGGTCAAGCATGCGTCCTTAAAATAGCATAATGAACCACGTGCAACGCGCCACTGACTTTAGACTAGTTTTTTTTGTCAGTGGCGCAATTGTTTTTTGAAACTGCAAAATAGCATCAGGGATGTTTTGCGCCGGAACACGCCTCCTTTTTTGCGCTGAACCGCCCAGGGAGCGCAAGGTCATTTCCTAGTTTGCAGACGTGCGTCTGTGGAGGGAAAAACCCGCTGTGCGCCGGTGCAAATTACGAATGATACATGCGTCACTGACAAAGTCAATTGCACTGGGTGCAAGATAGGGCCCAAAGTCTCCATGATTTGCCTACAGCACGCCGTGTCTCACAATAAAAAACCATGCACCTCGCTGTGCGCCACCCCTGCAGTAATTAGCCCCCATCTTAAGAAGACTTGTGGCAAATCACAGGGCCAACCCATGCCAATACACAGATATTTTCAAAATTTGCACCCTCAGATTCCGGATTTATCAAATAGTTGTATTTCGCCCAAATATTGTATTATCCTAAAAAATGCATCAATGAAAAGTTTGGTTTTGTAGTCCTGGGTCACATACTGTATTGTATAAAATTTCAAAGTGCAAATGTGCAAGTATGCTTGAATATAAACAGTGTAACATTCACTCTAAAAACAAACGGTGCTATATAGCACCAAAAGTGGTTCTTTGCTCGTAATCATAGAAGAACCGTTTTTAGTGCCATATAGCCTCGGTGAAGCACCAGTATAGAACCTGTGTAGAACCAAATAGTGCTATGTAGAACCATATGTGGTGCTACATAAAATTGTATTCAATTATTCATTATGGGGTTAAAAATGATCTAGACATTCATGCACGTGGTGCATGGTAAGTAAAAAGTGTGTACAGTACTGTGTAGGAAATTGTAAAACTAGAATCAAAACCTGCTTGTAGTGTTGGGAAAGTTCACTTTCTAAATGAACTAGTTCAGTTCATAGTTCATATTTCAGAATTTTGAACTAGTTCACAGTTCCAAAAATAACTAATTTATAGTTCTTTTTTCCCTTATATTTTTTAAAATTATTGCCATTATAGCCCATATAGAACCACAGACAGCAATTATTTGATCAGTTTTAACACTAAAGCAAAATGCATCAGATTTCATCTTCATATCCAACTTTAAATCCTTATCCAACCAGGGTTTACATTAGCATTGACTTTTTATTTTTAGGGTTTCGAGCACGAAGTGCTGAAAACCTATTGTATTTGTCTGTTTTATTATTATTATTATTTTTCCGCCTTAAAACGCGTTGCCCAGCCCAAACCGTAAGTCGTAGAAACTTGCCACTTGGTCAACTGGTTGTATATTAGCAGGCTACTCAGATACAGTGAATCAGCCAAATCGGCCCATAGGTGGCGCTATAGCAATGCCCGACGCGTTGGGCCTCATAACTCCTAAACCGGACATCAGACACTCAAGTGTTTGGTATCATTGTAATCCCTGGCTCCAAACTTAAAAAATGTATATCTCCGATTTCATTTCCGTCATTAAAAATTTTCCGCTATTTCCGATTTTGTCGAAAAAAATAAAAACGAACTAGTCCTAGGTTTTTCGCTCGATCAGAATCGTTCCAGTGCTAAAATGTTCCTTGGAGTTCGAATATCAATAATTATTAAAAAAAAGTTGAACTTTCGACTCACGGTCGACATGCCACGCCCAAACGTCTGAGGTGTGCGCAGCCAATTGGACTTTTTTGGCTATAACTGGGGACAGAAATGAAGTATCAACACGACACTTGATATTTGTGATGAGAGTCATGGCCTGAGGTTGCGTGCCTCGTTTCGTCACCGCGCCACCTAGTGGTCAGACGAATCATTTAAATGCTTATAACTTAGGCGAAGTTTGACGTATTTTCATGGGACTTTTTTACTAAGAGTTTTGAATTGTTGCCGAGTCCAACGATACCAAACATGCCAGGTTTCGCCTTACGGTTAGCCCTGCGCAGCAAAATAGCGCTTAAAAAACACGCGCGAATAACTCCGCGAGGGTTATTCTGATCGACTAGGAACAACCATAGGAAGAAATTAACTTTACCTTCTGAACAAAAAGTTCTATTGGTGTTATGTTAAAATTTCCATCAGAAATGGCCGAAAATTGCAAAAAACAAAAAATTACATTAATTTTTTGTGTTTTTTAGATATAAATGCTTATAATTCTGCAACGAAATGTCATTTTTTCACCAAATTTGATACGCTGATGTCTGAGCAGAGTCTGAGGCAATACAAAAAAAATGGTATGCCTGCACCACTAGTTGGCCTCATAATTGAACAAAACCTTTGACATTGAGTAAGCCCAATGGTCATACAACTGTTGACTGGTGACAACTGTACTAAACTAAAGTGAATAGCCGTGATTCTAGCTACAAGTAACACAGTCATGACCTGAGGTTGCATGCACGAGTCTGTCATAGCGCCACCTAGTGGTTATTTGTTTTTTTCACTTAAAAATACTGCAAAATTACATCTAAAATCATGAGTCATCATGGATTATGTCTTTCATGGCTTTGAGTATAATCATTGGTGGATTACAATTCACTCCCTAGCAACCGATGAGAATACCCTAGCAACCATTTACAAGAGCTGTATCTCTGTATCAGAACATCGTAGAGACATGGGGTTCGGTTCTTTTGACTCATTAACACTATTTTAACATTTTGTGACCCAAGTTTTGCCACTGCAAGCACCACTTTCACTGAATGATAACACCTTTTTTGCTGACAACTTAGAACACGTGTGTCTGGTAGCTGCGAATGACTTCACATTAAGGACGTGACATGTTTGTCCTATAGGTGCACGTGTGTTTAAGCATACATAGTCTGTATGAACCGTTTCTGACCACCTCTTTTGTTTTTGTGGATGCTGGATTAGCCTGGTCGACGATGTCTGACGTATTTGACGTGCTTTAATGCTCGAAACCCGGTAAATGCTGCTTGCAGCTTTAATTATTTTTTTGTATTTGCCTGTACATACCTTAAAAGGCTAGCCGGGTGCTTCAAGGGGGTCGCACACCGACTTCGGCGTCGCGTGTAGGACAACTCGCAGGTATCGCACACCGCACGTGCACGTTAAATAGCGTTAGCTTAGTCAGAGTCTATTTCAAGATCCAGAATATGCATTAGCAGCCTATGTTAATCGTTAATGATTTGGGACAAATATGATGTTATTTAATGTTAAACTGTGTGAGAGGGATTTCAGCAGAGTCCAGAGGCAGTGTGTCACCTCCATGCTCCTTTTTGTTTTGATGACGCATGCAGCGGTGAAACACTGGTGGCTGGTGTTGCCAGATTGGGTGTTTTTTCCGCTACACATTAAAGCCTGTTTACAGTGTGTTTTAGCCGGGTTTTCGCCTGGAAGACTCTATAGAAATCTGGCACCCTATTGAACGACGTTAAACTGAAAGAGCAAACACCAGAATGAACGTGTTCACAGTAACGTTTATACGGCAGTAATACAGTACGTTCGGTTCACGTTCGCCCCAAAATATGAACGAGTTAATGAACTTTCGTTCAATGAATTCGTTCAGGCCCAACTCTGCCTGCTTGTATTTTTATTTAGCATGAAAGATTATTAACGTTAATCACCGGGGACTGTTTTTCTCATAATGTGCAGTTGAGCACAGAAGCCTCAATTTTCAGTTTATACACAGCCTTGCTCATCAAAATGCGCTTGGCTCTCTTTAAAACGCTTTGTGAGACACTATCAAAGTACTTCTAATTTAAGCATCGGAGACGGATTTAAGAAATTAGCTTTTTTAAGTGAGAGGACCGCAGTGCCCTCCCTTACTCCTTAAAATAAATAAATAAATCGAAAAGATAAAATCAGCACTGAATTACTTCTATTTTTAATGTCCATTGAGAGTAAAGTGAGATTATTGTGCAGTGGCCTGAAGCGCGACTAACCTATGATGTTTGGCCAAAATGCATTGTCTCTATAAAAAAAAGAGCCAATTAAAAGACAATACTGAACAAGGCCTGGGCATCTGCTCTTCTTTGTAAAGGACAAAAGCGCTTATCCAGCACTGCATGAGAGAGGCAGCCGTGCCAAGTGCTTAAAAGCGCTCCCGATCTTTACTGCCCCTCTTTTTGCAACTGGATATCGATAGTGTGTGATGGATAAAAGACAGACAATAATATCGTAAAAACACGCTTTAATGTTTCCAGCTTTAATGCACTGATGTACAGGCGCCCACCTGCGTGATCTCTTGCAAATGCTGTGACAAGTGATAGGTGCACAGACGCTCGCAGAAGATACATTCAAGCAGAAAATGAAAAAAGGAACAGGCCAGAGTCCCCATCGGCGTTTCATATCGGTTGTCAGAGGCGTAATTATTAGACTCCTCGATACACGCTCGCAAACACCCCGAACGGTAGCATCATCGCGGCGTGTGCCGAGCGCAATTTCAAGAGAGTGGAAAATCATTAATGATTTGAAAGTGGTTTCCTCTTCTTCTATGATCGCATGGATCTGAAAATTGCTGCTGGTTGGTGTTAATTATCTTGCCATCCTGCTTGACACCTCCTTCTTTGAGCTCTGGAAGTTGTCATATCAAGATACTATTTTCTGCATGTTAGTTCCTTCAGAGGAAAGAGAAAGGAGAAAAGTAAAATGTTCAAAGCACGAACGGCTTGCATAAACTTGGTGAAGGCAGCCATTAATCCTGGCAGAATGGTAGAATAAACAACCCCTTGGTGGCACAGTATTCTGCTGGTACAGTAAATAACGCGAACGCACAAAGGAACGATGTTTAAAGACGTCAATAAATATAATGAATCATTTTCCTCTCTCCACAGGATTGGTAGCTAATTGGTGGTATTAATTTGGCATTGCATAAAAATTTAGCTCTGCTTTCCGACGATTGGGATTTCTTTATTTCGATTTGATTTGTGTTAATTAAAACGGGATATAAAAACATCTCTCTCAAATCTCTGTATTAATGTTAATCGCAGGATTCTTAAAACACTTCAGAGTAAAGCTTTTCTGAATCCTGACACTTCTTAGTCGGCCTTTTTATCAATTCAAGGAATTTTTTGAGTCTTATACAACTATATATTGTTCATTATCCAAACACACAATCTTGACTAATTTAGAGTTCAGGTGGGTTTATAGACAGATTCAGCGGCAACAACATAAACAAATGGCTTTTGTGGCCCAAACTTAACTTTTTGGGCCCTATCTTGCAGCCAACGCAATGGACTTTGTCAGTGACGCATGTATCATTCGTATTTTGCGCACAGCGGGGTTTTCCCTCCACAGACGCACGTCGGGAAACTAGGGAATGAACTTGCGCTCCCTGTGCGGTTCAGCGCAAAAAAGGAAGCGTGTTCCGGTGCAAACCATCCCTGATGCTATTTTGCAGTTTCAAAAAAACAATTGCGCCACTGACCAAAAAAAAGTCTAAAGTCAGTGGCGCGTTGCACGTTGTTCATTATGCTATTTTAAGGGCGCATGCTTGACCATAATGTATAGCGTGCACAACGCACACACACTTTGCTTATCTAATCTACACAGATGCAACAGTTATTTTTGCAAATCATAAATTGTTACGATAAAAAATATTAATACATGAGATAAGGGAAATCATTGTGGGGAGCATTGTGGTGATAGTATTTATTTATTGTGTGGCTGCGTTAAAAAATTATCATGCAAATAACGATTAAAATATTTTTATAAGTTTGTTTTGTGGCTGTATTACGTTTATTTTATGTAAATAATAATTAAAATGTTTTCATAAGGAACCTTAAAGTATGTGAACTTGATTTGTAAGTGTACTTTGGGGTTGGACTTTGCTTGCGTTTCTTGGCTTTCAGCGGTGAGGGTGGACGCAGCGATGTCCTCTGCTGGCGTCAGGTCATGTGTATAGGCAGATCCACCTCCCGTTACACGGCGTGGCCGATTTATGCTGGCAAGCTTGGGATTCCCCCGTCTCCTGACATCATTGTAGCGCTTGCGGCGCAATGTCATGGTGATGCCAGCTGATGAGACAATTGTGGCTATTTCCTCCCACGCCTGTTTAACCGACGCTGATTTGGGCAGTTCCCATCCCCATACAAAACAACTTCTCTGTCTTTGACTGCTCTTACAAGAATGTGGGTCTCCTCGGCTGTGAACCGCTCCTGGCGTGCACCTGGTAAATCCGTCATAATAATAGCAACCCGCCATGGAACTTGCGCACTTGCGTTTAAAGGGAATGTTGGATAGCGTTCTGATTGGTTTATTTGACGTTACGCCCAAACCACACCTATGAATAAATGAACCTACTTCAGACCAACACCTTATTGATTTGCGCCTAGCGCAAGAGGTATTTCTCCCGCTGGGAAAATAGCAACAGCGCCCAAGATCCGCCCACAAAGTCACTTGCGCTTTGCGCTTCACACTTGCGTTTCAGATCATTAAAATAGGGCCCATTGAGTTCAAATCAAAGCTGAAGCTTATCACCTACTACACTGAGTTAACATTACTGTGTAAAATGAATGTATACAGTGTGAGCTACAGATCCTTAAATTCTTGCCCTGGTACCAAATCCACACAGTGGTGATCCGGCCATGATCACCGTCTCCCCTTGTCTTTTGGAAACCAAAACATTAAAATTTTTCCAATGGTAATTGCTCCAGAGGTCCGTTTAGTCACTAGCCAGAAGTTAACTTCGGGCCAGGCGGGTAACCAACTTGCTTACATGCAATGAAATTGTCTATAGACGGATTCATCGGACGCACTTGCGGTGACACGGTTAGGCGTCTGAGCGGACTTCCGGTCTTTGTTGTTAAATCGTCTGACTAGTTGTTAAAATGAACTCTTGAACAAATACCTCGTCGAAAATAACATGTTTTGGTTTCCTTAAGACGATGGGGAGATGGCGATCATGGATCACTGCTATGTTAAGGGAGGTTTGGCAGTTGGTTTGTAGTTACATTCTATACATTATAGTACACATTTTACTGGAAGTTACGTTTGTTCCACGAAAGCTGTTTGTTTATGTTGCTACTGCTGAAACCGTCTATAAACAGAAATCAATTTATTACATATTGAACAGTGTGTTTTTTTTTTAAGTCAATGTTTATTTATATAGCACTTTTTTAAAACAGCAAGTGTCTTTCAAAGTGCTGTACAGACAATAATTATACAATTAAAACATAAAATAGCAATAACATGGACAACACAACAACATGGAAGCAAAAACAACAATATAGTAATCACAAAACACTTGAAACATAAAAGAACAGATCTCAAACTGAGTTAAATGCTGGACTATAGACTGTTTCATCGGACCCACGTGTGCTGATGTGATACACGTCTGGATCCAAACTTTACTTCCGGTTTCATTTTTTTAATGGTCTGACTAGTTGTTAAATTGATCTCTTGAACAAATGCCTCGTCGAAAATAACAAATGTTTTGGTTTCCTAGGTAATCTTTGTGTTGTTTTGTTATATAAGTAAACTACGTTTAAAGAACTTTATTGTTATTTATTGTTAGTTTACCGGAAGTTAGGTGCGGACCACGACAGCCGCTTTTTTATGTTGTTACTGTTGAAACCGTCTATAAAAATACGTTTTAAGATTTGATTTAAAAATGGAAAGTGTTTGGGCCTGCTTTACATTTAGTGGCAAACTATTCCATAGTTTTGGGGCTGCCACCACAAAAGCTCGATCCCCCTGCTTTTTTGTCTAGTTCTGGGAACGGCCAAGAGTGAATGATTAGCCGACCTAAGTGCTCTTACTGGAGTATGTTGCTGTATTAAATCTGAGAGTTTTTAAAGCATTACATGGGTTAGCACCGAGCTAACATTGGAATCTTAAAAACGTACGGAAAGCCAGTGTAGAGATCCAAGTATAGATTTGATATGTTCATGCTTAAGAGTACCAGTTAAAAGGTGAGCGGCAGCATTCTGTACCATCTGTAGATGTGAAAGATAAGCTTGATTAACGCCCACAAAGAGGCCATTACAATAGTCAAGACGGGTAGAAATAAAAGGATGTACAGTATAACTCTCTCAAAACCACTTACCGAATGGAAATGCTTTGGATAGTTGCCTCATTTGGAAAAAACTAAATTAGTCTGTTTGTTCAGTTTAAAATCAACATCTATAACACCTACATTTTTTACAGTAGACCTAACATACGGTCTTAAAACACCTAAATCTAGATCCGGAGACTCACAAGCACCGTCAGGCCTAAACAATATACAGGTAACTTCTGTTTTCCCCTCAATAAATGATTAAAAATTTAACGGCATCCTCAAGACACTCAAGCAATGGTATAATGGAGTGTGAATCTTTAACGGCAGATAGAGCTGTATATCTTCTGTGAAACAATGAAACAAAATCTCATGTTTTATCTAAAAATAGATCCGAGTTGAAGTAAATATAAAGAAAAGGGAATGGGACCAAGAATGGAACCTTGAGGGACTCCACATGAAAGATGCGCCGAAAAGGACTTAAAATCCCAGAGGCTTAAAACATTATCTCATATAAATATGATCTATACCACTCCAACACAGTACGTACCCTTAATTACAACCCAAACCCTCAACCTAGAGAACAGGATATTATGGTCAACAGTAATGTGCGTGAAAATTGTGAATATTAAGAACAGAAAGCATATATTGCAAAAGAAACATCTCATACCAGGGGTATTTATTACATATTTTTTACATTAGCTTGGCTTGCTTATGTATGTTAACATTTTAAACAATATTAAAAATATCAACAAGTAAAATAAAATAAAAGCAACAAGTAAACAAAAAAGTTTTGAGTAGACTATATCAAAAAGTAGCCCTCCAGATTGTTTTATCCTATTTACTGTCATTTAAAGAATATTCTGTGAAAATATAACCATGATATTTTAATACTGAGTAAGGTCACGTCAAAGATTGACATCAATGTGAAATCAAACTTTGATGCTTCAAATCTCATAATTAGTTTATGAGACTTTATCCTGGATTTTATAAACAGGGTCTCATATGTTATAAATGTACCAAAGCATCTTCCCCATACTGTTTACTGTATTATACATTTTATTTTTACAAACTATGTGACAAACATCCTGTGGTTATTAATGCAGTGTGAACTATGTGTGAACCATAATTAATTAAAACTGAAGTTAAATCACAACATATTTTTTTTTGTTTACTTTTTTCTCTTTCTGCACTAAAGGCCAGTACCATCTACAGATTCTAAACGTGAGTTTGGAGGATGACGGCCCCTACGAGTGCCAGGTGGGCCGATCCGTGAGCAGCCGCCCCATTGTGTCCCGTACGGCATGGCTCAACGTGCAGAGTAAGCAAAGGCATCTTTTTCCACAGATGAGGGGTACTGCAAATGGGCCAAAATAAAGCACGGGGGATGACTTTAGCCATGACAGATCGCTCAAGCAGGGCTGCTAATAGCTGCGTGACACAGGGTGGCAAAGCTACGCCTGTCACCACAGGCACGTTCAGCATGCTAATGAACCGTGTGCTTCTCAGCTGTACGGGGGAAAATCCCTCACATGATGTCCCATTGGTCACAGCTGTAGGACAGCATTGATAGCACATTTAAGATTTGGTCAATTAGCTGAAGCATCTACAGCCGGAAACGTCTCAGACCTGGAGAAAAGCTCAACTGTGGAAGCTGTTTGGGTGGGAAATGTCGTATTGCATGTGGGCAATCTATTAGTTTTAATTCAGTACTGTATGTTTATTGCTGCCGCAGACTCAAAGTTAAAAATAAGTTGTGAAAGTTTAAAAGAATAGTTTACCCTAAAATGAAAGTGACGTCATAATTGAGTCACCCCTGTGTTGTTACATTATGAAAAACAATGTTAGCTTTTGGTTGATTTTAGTTGAGGGAAGTAGCCTATAGATCTGTTGTGGATGTGACAAAAAATGGGGAGACCACATACATTTTGTGAATTAAAATACACAAACCAGAAGCAATAATACCCAACACATAGAAGGGATAGCTCTTCAAAAAAACTGAATTTTTTATGTGCGCATTTATAAGGAACAAACAATGTTATAGAGGTGATGTCATGGATTTGACAAGTCTGAAAGCTGAGCCTACCTTATTATTGATTAAAAAAAATCAATAATAAAAAACTTTACATCACATGGGTATTTAAACCACCAAAAATTATCATTAATCATTTATTAAAAACTATGTTTAATTCTAAGTTTGCATGGAAATGCTCGCATATACTTTATCTTTTGTTTGTTAATGTTCAGTAGTGTTTCACTTCAGTGCTGTGGTTCTTTATTGCTTGGATGCAAGTTTTTCGTTGCATCAATCTGGTAAAGCCCAAGTATGGACCATTTTTACGCATATGTGAGAGTTTGCGTAAAGTGCCCGTGATGCAATTTTTGTTATCAGAAGAGTGCGCTTGTACTATAAGCGCACCACCGGATTTTTTAAACACTACGTACATTGTACGCGCGTAGGTCGCGCATGCGCCTAGATAACAGAATGTCGTTTGTAGCCCAGAAGATGCATTGCATTTTGTCGCAATGCGGATGTGTTGAACTTCTGTGTACACGTATGAGTCAAATAAACTATGCTTTGCAAGGCTGTGCGTTCAACCGTGCACATACGTTTGTGTACACCTTAAAAAACTGTATTCTGAACTTAAGGCTAAAATGCCTTTGAGAACATCCCAAAGAAAACCATCAGATATCATGTGTGAGGGACATTTGACTTTGTCTCAGTTTTTAGTTAATGGCAGTAATGGGGATAATTTTTACAGACTGATCTCACGGAAAGTCGTGTTATTATAGTCACGCAAAATTTGATTAATTTATTTGTGTCCAATCTGTCTATGGCACGAAATTCAGCTTTCGAAAAAAGACTAAATGTCTTTTTTGTGATTAATTTCTATAAATAGTTGTTCGTGTCAGTTGCACGACTAAAAATTCAACATGATCTCACGGAAAGTTGTGTTATAGTCACGCAAAATTGTATTAATTTATTTGTGTCCATGGCACGAAATTCAGCTTTTTACGTGCCTTGAGCGCAAATGTCTTTTTCGTGACACTTGCACAAATTTCTATAGTTTTTCGTGTCCATGGCACGACTTTCTTTCTCATGTCATTTTATGTATTATTTTCAATTTTTTTCTTTCTTTTTTTTAATTATTGTCACTTGGGGTTGGGGTTAGAATCACTTTCTGTTACATTTTTAGATATCCTAACCCAAACCTCAACTCTAACCCCAACTCCAGGCGAGAATAGTTTTAAAAGCGGAAGAAAAACATGTAGAAACCAATACATAAAAGTACATCCTAACCCAAATCTAACCCCAAGCGACTTTGATTTAAACATAGGGGAAAATAATGAGAAAACAATACATAAAATGACATTAAAAAGAAAGTCTTGCCACAGACACGAGAAACTATTTATAGAAATTCGTGCAAGTGTCACGAAAAACACATTCGTGCTCAAGGCACGAAAAATGCTGAATTTCGTGCCATGGACACAAATAAATGAACAAAATTTTGCTTGACTATAACATGACTTTCCGTGAGATAATGTTAAATTTTTAACAAATTTTGCATTCAGGGGAGGTCACAACAGTTAGTATATACTTGAAATCTAAGGATGCCGGGTTTTCTTATGAAAGCATTCACATTAAAAAATTTTTGTGTAGACAAAAGCTAAGATAAATTAATTGTTGCTGCGCTACATCTATTATCATTTTAGCAGCTTTTTATGATTTGCTTCCTCATCTATCAGCATTTTAGTTTGGGCATATATATTTATTGTTTATTTGCGTGTTTAACGTACCTTTCAAGATTAATCTGAGGCGTCTCGTGAGAGACGGATGTAACAGAGTAAATTTACTGACCCACATCGCTGAACAATCTCTCTCTCTCTCTCTCTCTCTCTCTCTCTCTCTCTCTCTCTCTCTCTCTCTCTCTCTCTCTCTCTCTCTCTCTCTCTCACGTTTCATACTTTCATTTTTTCCCAGTTCACTCCACCTTTTCCAGTCAATCTCTCCATCTCTCGCTCAATCTCTTCAAGTCTCTTTTTTTTGCTGTTTCTCCATCTCTTCTGCCTCCTGTGGTGGGAGCCGTCCCATATGTCTTAGGCAGGGGGTCCTGAAAGCCCCTTTTCTTTAGCAGTCATCAAGCATTCACTTCCTCTTCTGTCTCAGAGATGTGTGTGTGTGTGTGTTTTTATAATGGAGGCTGGTTGCTGTGGCGACTGCTTTTCTTTCGCCTGGGAAGGCGGCAGGTTTTATTGACAGCGATGAAAACGAGGAAAGACAAGACGGTTAATATTGTTATGGGTGTAACAGCATCTCGGTTTCACATACACACACGCATCTCTTCCATCAACAGCGGCAGATTTCCATCGTGTTTATCACTGCGAACAGATGCATTTGGATTTTGTGTACTTGTCTGTGTAAAAAAATAAACAAATAAAATAATGCACGCCGTGTTTTATTTTTGCGTTGGCACGTGCAGCTAAAATACGACAGGAACGTTTTTGTTTATGTGAAGTTTTGAAATAGACGTTTGCAAATTCAGATGCTGAGGGCTGCAGTATTTTCCCATCCATTACCTCACTATTGCAGGCGTTCGGGATGGATTTTTGCTGTGTCTGCTTCTAATCTACCTCAGTAAATCCAATCCAAATGGCATAATGTCTTTACAGAGGGGAGTGGAGAGGGAAAAAAGGAGAGAAGGACAGAGCGAGAGTCCAAAAGATGAGGCATGGTCTTAATTGGATTCTCTATGTCCATGTGATATGTTTTATAATGGCCTAATTCAAGATGAATCACCCTTGGCTTGCTGGAAGCTAAGAGCATGGTCACGCCATCAATAGTTATCTCCACAGGCGCTGGCAAGAGGCGTTTTCAAGACTTGTCTTTGTGTGTGTGTGCCCGTTTCTTTTTTGTTCGCATTGACAGAAGATTTAAGTGGCACCTTATAATCCTGAACAATGAAGTGGTCATGTCCTCTTGCTCCTTTGAACCTCACCAGACATTGTCACAAACATTTTGCTTGCTCTGTACAGCAAACATCATTTTCTTAATCAGCGTTCTTGTCTTGTTTCTCAGGTAAACTACACTCTAAAAATGCTGGGTTGCTTTTAATCCATAGTTGGGTAAATATTGGGAAGAACACAATGTTGAGTTAAAAATACCTAATGGCGGGATGTTTTTTACCCAACCATGGACTATTTCAGGTCATTTTAACCCAGCAGTGTGTTCTGTCCACTATTGTATTGCGTAGTAGTAAAGCATTGCGTTAGCAGTGCAAAAAAATTCATGGGTTTGAAACCAGAGAACACACATAATGATAAAATTGTATAAGTTGTGATGCATTGTAAGTCGTTTTGAACAAAAGTGTGTGCCAAATGTATAAATTAAGGCTGTCAAAAGATGTATCATGATTAATCGCATACAAAATTTGTGTTTGCATAATACATTTGTGTGTGTTTTGTGTTATTATTATGTATATATGAATACACACACATGTTTACATTTAAGAAAAAAAAATCATGTATATTTTTATATATAATATCTATTATATAAAAATCTAAATAAATAAATAAATAAATATATATACACACATTTAAATGTTTCTAAAATACATGCATCCATGTGTGTGTATTTATATACACAAAATAATTACACACAGTGCACACACATATATATTATGCAAACACAAACTTTTATTTTGTATGTGATTAATTGTGATTAAAGGTGCTGTGTGTACATTTTAGAAAGTTCTTTTGACAGCAATGCAATATAATATACATAACTATGTTTTCATTGGTGTATAAAGACCTTACAAAATAAACCGTATTGTTTTTTTTACATTAGAATGAGACATTTTTATCTACATACACAGCGGGTCCCCTTAAAATAGAGGCATTCATTTTGTTGACGCCATGTTTTTACACTAACCCTAAATAAAAAAACTGCTCTACAGAGCGTGTTTGTCACTTTGTTGTCTAAGACGATGACATGTTTGTCCTACGACGACTACCGTAGCTTCTCTTTGTGCTTCAAAAGGGAGGGGTGCAAATTGCAGGCTCACAGCTAGATACCCCTAAAATCTACACACTGCACCTTTAATCTTTTGACAGCCCTAGTATAAATGTAAATCTATTGTAAGAAAATGATTTGTGCAGTGCGTTACTAAATGGTCCTTTTTGTCTGCCCTGATACCATTTTTATTTACATTTACATTTATAGATTTAGCAGATGGTTTTGCTCAAAACGACTTTTAGTTAATTCCATCTATACATTTTATCAGTATGTGTGTTCCTTTGGGATTGAACCCATGACCTTTTTGCGGCTAAACAATTAGCTACCAATTGCACTAACTAAGTCATATATTAATTGAGGAGCTCATATACAAAAGCCACTAAACGTCACCTCTGTCAAAAATTAAATAATGATATTAAAGGATTGCTTCACTTTCCTAAAAAATAAAAGATTTTTAAGTCTTTCTGTGTTCAGTCGAGAAGAATTTTTAAGTTTTTTGAAGAAAACATTTCAGGATTTTTGTCAATTCAATAGACTTTAGTGGAACTCAAAAGTACAGTTTCAACGCAGTTTAAAATTGCAGTTTTAACGCAGCTTCAAACGGCTCTAAACAATCCCAACCGAGGCATAAGGGTCTTATCTAGTGAATCAATCGTCATTTTCGCAAAAAAGCACAACTTCTCATCTAAATCCGTTAAACGCCACGTTAGTTTTTCAACAAAGTCCTCTAAGTGCCGGAAGATGAATTGGAACTTGCGATCTTGTGTCCCTTGTGTGTACTTGGACCTGAATGCAACCCAGATGTTGCAGTCACTTGATTCACATTTCACGTCTTTTGCACGCTCAAGTTCATTATTTCAAATGTAGGTGTGGGTATGCGCGCTCATAATGGAAGCGACGCGGTCGCGATGCGCACGCGGTGCGACATGCTCGTTTTTCCAGGTGGGTCCGCATCGCATCAAGTAAAAAACATTTAAACTTTCTAGAATGCCACATGCGCACCGCAGGTCATGTCACAAGAACCAACAAACGGGCGTGTTTTCCGCGTGGATTTAGACGCGAAATGTGTTCCGCCCCTAATAACCTAATTTATTTATTACTTATCATGCCTTTCTTAATTTTATCAATATATATGCCAAGAGAGCACACTGAAAAAAATTCAGATTCATTGAATTTAATCAATTTTTTTAAGGTAAGTGGTTGCAATCAATTTATTTAAGCTACATTTAAACAAAAGTTTTATATTTTATTTTACTTTACTAATCTTTTTTGTTTAAATGTAGCTTAAATAAATTGATTGCAACCACTTACCTTAAAAAAATTGATTAAATTTAATGAATAATTTTTTTAGTGCATGTTTTCGAAGTAATATGCATTAAGCAGCAACGTTTGAAATCAGTAATATTTATATGTTAAAATTTTCCTCTATATTAGATGTCTATGGCATCTAATGAAGAGACATTACAGCAATAATGATAAAAATATTTAATGTATTTTATTTACCAGCATCTATGAAAAGCTTCTCAACCACAACACACTTGTTTTCAAATTTGACTGAATTTATTACATTCTAAAATAGAAAAAAATGTTTACTTGAAAAAAACAGCCCACACAAAAATGTTATAATGACATTGACACATCTGAGATTCAGCAATCCTCCATAGATGCAAAGAATGTGTTCATGAAAGAGTCGTGCTGCACTAAGCACACTTTTAGTTTTGGTTATGCTATTCAATGTCCAGTAATATCAAGGCACACTGCTTTCTGAGCCAGCTCCAGTCTCATTTGTGAAGCTGTGTGTTCACTGCTGACTGGCCATGATCTTGGGTTTGTTCAGGCATCTCTTCACCCACCATCAGTATCCGAGTCATGTTTTGTGTCACACATGCATGATTGTTCCTCACATAAAGTTACTTGCAGGGCCTGTCACCTCAGCGTGGAGGTGTGTTTGCTTTTCTCTGTATTCACAGACTAAATTTAAATGCGACACTGTATTCTCACACCTTTCTCCAAAAGTGACAAAGCTCATGTTAATCTTTGCTAGTCATTTAGCTGACATGTTTTGACATACATATTCACACCAAGGGTGAAATTAAAAAATAACATCAGCACCAAAGCACAAACATTCTCATTTAAAACTAATTGGACTGAGCAAAACCAAATGTAATGTGATACTGTAGTTGGCGCAATTTACCTTTCAGCCGGTTTGTCATAAAACACAAATGCATTTGCTTTGTGGCAAACGGCCAAATGGCTTTCGAATCGCGGCCCAATTATGCTAAAGTACGGAGGAGTGAGTCGGCACATGTGATCAAAACCTTATATGTTATTGGTTATCGAGCTGAGCGCAGCCCACGGTTAAATATCTCGTCCGAGAGCACAATAATGACCAGACCAGACATTTGACCGCTAATCCATATCACACCTTATATATGAGGTCATTTATTTTTAGAAGTATACAGAAGTGCACTTCAACAGTTATTGTATGTAATTTAACTCTTTCCCCGCCAGCATTTTTTATGATTTTCACAAACGTTTAAATGACTTCCAGAAAATGTTCTTAATTAAATATATAAACATATAATATATCAAATGAAAGAACAGACCCTCTGCTTTAAAAAAAAAAAACTTTTCATCCTAACTTCTCTTTTAATCACCTCTCAAATATGGGTAGGATTCTTCAAAAATACAAAATTTTGAGCAAAAAGGACTTTTTATAGAGATCAGATTCAGAGCAATCCTCAAAACATACACAGAGTTTGAACTGTTTGCCCTAAGGGGATACTTCTGGGTTTTATAAGTTGGGTAAGACCACCACCTGGTGGATAATAGTGGAAAAACGGATTGACGGAAAAACTGGTCATTGGCAGGGAAGCTTTTCTCTTAAAGGATTAGTCAATTTGGTGTCTTTCTTTGTTCAGTCGAAAAGAAATTGATTTTTTAGTAAAACATTCCAGGATTTTTCTAATTTTAATGGACTTTAATGGACCCCAACACTTAACACTTTTAATGCAGTTTAAAATTGCAGTTTCAAAGGACTCTAAACGATCTAAAATGAGGCATAAGAGTCTTATCTAGCGAAACGATTGTCATTGTTGGCAAGAAAAATAAAAAATATGCACTTTTAAACCACAACTTCTCGTCTTCCTCCGGTCGTGTGACGCGCCAGCGTGACCTCACGTAATACGTCATCACGTCAAGAGGACACGGATGACGTATCGAAACTACGCCCCAGTGTTTACAAGTGTGGAGAAAGAGGACCGTTCCGACGTTGTTGTACGTGGAATGATACTAATTAATGTCTTTCTGTCAGTTTATTGTTTAAAATGGTCCGCAAATGTGCGTTTCATATATGTAACACCTGACCTTTCGATGTCATTGCGCAATTACGTGAGGTGGTGCTGCCTCGCAACCTCAATCCTGGAATGTTTTCCTCAAAAAAATTATTCTCGACGGAACAAAGGAAGACATCAACATTTTAGATGACATGATGGTGAGTAAATTATCTGGATTTTTTTTAGAAAATGGACTAATCCTTTAATTGACGAGTTAACTCGTCAATGGTGGGGAAAGAGTTAAAGGTACCAAAGAATGCATTGAAAAAATATGTTATTGTTCTCTGTTATCTTCATAGAAGTTATGTAACTTTATTAAGTGCAAAAAATGATCCCGAAACGTTTTTTTCATGTCACTTTACAACCCTAGGATTTCTCATTTGAATGAAGTGCTCTATTTTTACCCTATTTGCAAGGGTCATAAATAATAATGTTGAGCTCTGCTCTGATTGGCTGTTTTACAGTGAAGCTCATGTCAGTAGCTCACATTAGTTACAGACAAACATAACAGACAAAGATACAGATTTTGAGGAACAACCAATTGTTTGGAGAAAATGTTAATGAACGTTTCTGAGTGGTAAGTTTTTTAGTATGGACCTGCAAAACGTAACTGTCAATAGTGAAACTTCAGCCTAAACGTTAACATATAGCATTTACTAGCATATAGCGCTAACTCGGCAGTCAAAACTTTGTTTTTAGGATTTTAACAACTTTCTAATTAATTTAATGTGTAATTTAATGTTGGGGGCGTACATCACGACTGTTATGTTACAGTTGGTGTTATGTTGCGATTGACCTGTTATCCAGCGGTCTTTTGCATGCACGAGGTTTACATTAGAAGGAGGAAACAACATTGTTTGAGGCTCATTACCATGCACAGAACTCTTATTATTCATTTATGCCTAGGTAAATACAGTTTTAGGTTATACGGCACCTTTAAATCCCTGTTCTTTGCCCTTTGTAAAAAGATTTTGACAGGGAATATGACTTGTGATTCTAGATTATGGGTGGTAACTTTGTCGGAACCAGATTTGCTTATCGTCTGTCAGCGTGTTTTACGTAAATGAAGTCTTGTTCTGTTTGGTGTTGAAAGTCCTTATCATATACGCTGACCAATAAAGGAATACAAGAGAGCAGAAGGGACTGGCAAGGAAAAGATTGCCGTTATCTCCGTAGCCTCTGATGCACCTGCCGCAATACACTTCAGTCAGAAATTAGATGGGAGGAGATGAGAGGAGAACTACAGAGCGAAGGAAGGGTTGAAAGATCAGGGGTATGAAGACGAGAGAGAGAGAGAGAGAGAGAGAGAGAGAGAGAGAGAGAGAGAGAGAGAGAGAGAGAGAGGAATAGGATTGCTTCAATGGCTTTTAGCATCAAAGCTCACACCTGAGCCCACCGAAACTATTTGTGTGTGTGTGTGTGTGTGTGTGTGTGTGTGTGTGTGTGTGTGTGTGTGTTCAAGCCTTTTGAGGCATGTCTGGTCAGAGCTTGTTAACAGAGTGTGTTTGCTCATGTGGTCTAACAAGACTGTGTTGTGTGTGTGCTGATGTTTTCGTTTGTGTGTAAACTCTTAAGATGTTGAGCAGACACACGAACACATGAAAAGATGGAGCTTTGAATTTAGTTGAATGACCCAATGTGCTTCAATGTTACCTGCTCATGTAAGAGGTCATCTTCGTTTAAAATATCCAGATATGTTTTGTCTCAAGATGCACCCCTCTAATGTTTTTTTCTAAGGTATGTCTGTAAAAACAACTTTAATGTCCTAATGTAACTAAGCCTGTCCTAGAATTATCTAAACCCTGTCGGGGAAACTGGCCCTATTCAGACCAGGCTATTGAACTAGAAACGTTTCATTGCTATTTTACACTCTTTTCTCAGTTTCTTGCTGTTGTGCCTAAAAGCCTTGAGATCTGTTTTTTAGTAAATTACAGTACGTTGCATATCAAACTCTTATTTTGAAAGGTCAGTTATTTCAATTGATCATGATATGATTTATATCGCAGCTTAAAGGTAGGGTATACTAATTTTGAAGAGGCTAGCCATTGCAAGCTAGCTTTCAAAGCCTAACCCCCCAGTCACATTAGCTACAAGAGACAGAGCGACAGGTTACAATTAATTTTCAATGGGAGTGGCCATTTGCCAGCGACAAGTGACAAGCGACGAGCTCGCAGCTGGGCGAACAAGGCGAGGCCAAAATAGACAAGCAGGCTATTTTATGCAAATGCTGAGCAATGCGACAAAGCGACTGCCAATCGGAGTGAAGGAGCAGCGCGACGTAGGTCTGTGGCCGAGACGAAGAAAATAATTCAAGATGGCGGAAAATGTGTATTTAAAGGAACACGCCCACATTTTGGGAATTTAGCTTATTCACCGTATCCCCCAGAGTTAGATAAGTCCATACATACCTCTCTCATCTCCGTGCGTGCTGTAACTCTGTCTGACGCAGCCCCCGCTAGCTTAGCTTAGCACAAAGACTGGAAATGCATGGCTCCAGCTAGTATACTGCTCCCAATAAGTGACAAAATAACGCGATCATTTTCCTATTTATGTGTTGTGATTTGTATAGTCAAACCGTGTACAAATAACAAGGTGATATGAGACACAGCGATCTTTTAACAGTATACATACTGAGAACTATATTCTCTGAAGACGAAGCACTGCCGCATGGGCGGAGTGATCTGCTCGCAGCACACGAGAAGCCCCTGGTGAGGAGCAGAGAGTTCGGTCAGAGTTGTGCAAATCACTCCGCCCATGCGGCAGTGCTTCGTCTTCAGAGAATATAGTTCTCAGTATGTATACTGTTAAAAGATCGCTGTGTCTCATATCACCTTGTTATTTGTACACGGTTTGACTATACAAATCACAACACATAAATAGGAAAATGATCGCGTTATTTTGTCACTTATTGGGAGCAGTATACTAGCTGGAGCCATGCATTTCCAGTCTTTGTGCTAAGCTAAGCTAGCGGGGGCTGCGTCAGACAGAGTTACAGCACGCACGGAGATGAGAGAGGTATGTATGGACTTATCTAACTCTGGGGGATACGGTGAATAAGCTAAATTCCCAAAATGTGGGCGTGTTCCTTTAAGCAATATCGCTTGAGTAGGAGTGTGATATAGCTCTATATCATCACGGCTGTGATTAGGCCAGAGGCACGAGGCTGCAGGCCGAGTGCAATCACAGCCGTGATGATATAGAGCTATATCACACGACTCCGAGAGCGATATTGCTTTTATACAACAGTTCGACGGCACACGTTTAAAAAATGAAAACTAGAAAACAACAACGGAGTTATTTTAAAAGCCTCTTTGTTTGAGAACTACTTCTTCCGCCACGGATTTGAGGGTGGCCAGAATGACAGGTAACACTTTCGGCTGCTTTGAATCTCATAACAACTCAATGGACGGAAAAGCCGTTTCTTTATATTACTGTTTCTTGGTCACAAAGTGTAGTTTTAAGATTAGTTCAGTCGAGAATGTATCTGTATTATATTTAAATCTGCAGTCGATTAGTAAATATAGCGCCTGTTTGAACGTTTGCTTAGTGAGATTCAGTACGAATGAGAACCAAAGCATGAGCTGACATCAGTGTTCACTCGCCCCGCTGACCACCGCCCTCTCTGGGCTACATCTCTGACAGGGATTCCCTGGCTCTCATGTTGGCCTTGTTTGTTTATGATCGTCAAAATGAGATCAAATCAGCAGTATTTGGTGTCATGATCAAACTAGTACTTGTTTTTTATTCATATTTAGTGTCTTTTGTGTTGTTATTGTTTTGGCGCGAGGTAAAAGTAAATAAAACTATACTTGTGTAACGTTACTATTGCTTTCTCATTTATTCTTAACGCGATACAAGCACTCGATTATTATTACTAAACTTTGTTCTTGTCAGTACTATACAAAACGTTTTTTTATAAGTGTCAGAGAGATGTTTTTGCATGCTGCTTATAAATATATCAGTGGCGATATCTCATAACATGTTTTAATAGTCACGATAAAGTAAATGATCAATGTCCACATTTAAAAGCTGCGGGGCTTACCTGCAGTTCCACGGTGTTTTCGCGTTCTGATAAAAGATATAGCTCCAGAAAAAAACGAGTGTTTATATTCCTCTTTCCAAGTGTTAATCGTCCACACGATGTGAGAAGACATTTCTCCCATTAACTTTAACGTAACATACAATAGCGCTGATCTTTGACTGATCAGACTGATTTATGAGCTAGTAAACTAATAAGACACACGGAGAGTGATTCAAACGGCGCGTCTGTGTTTTTCCATTCAGAGATGGGCCTGCTTAGGACCTCCATTCACTAGGTGGCGGAATAATACGAAAGGTAAAGCAGTTACAGTGCCGTTATCAGCACAATATCGTATAGCTCTTAGGCAATCAGATTCGAGAACCAGAAAGAACTGTTGTATAATTATATATATCTGATAAGTTTGACATTTTATTTCATATATTTTGTTACTTTTATCGAGAAAGAAATACTTTTAAATCCAAAAACACTGTTCTTGTAACTTAACAATACCTCTAAAGTGCTTTTGATATCGCTTTTAGAAACTAGCCAAGGAACACCCATCAAGCGAGTGCGTGTCGCTCGGTGTCCCTCACTTTTGTAGCTAATGTGACTGTAGGGTAAGATTCAGAGCGTTCTTTAAAGCCACGCCTCCTCCAACACACACAAACTTTGACCTATTTCTTGATCCAGACGTTTTTTCATAGCTGTACTATTTATTTTGTACTTTTCTTGTGCCATATTTTGTTATTTCAATAGGAGTGTAAGGTAGTTGCTGTTTGCCTTTCAATCTTGCTTGATGTATGCATGGCCTAATGCAGTGATTCTCAAACTTTTTGGAGTGCGCCCCCTTTGTGTAGGATCATGCTCCCCCCCCCCCAAAGAAAATTCATGACATAAAACAATCTCAAACTTTTAATGAATCAAAACTAAATGATATTCTGTAGTCCTGTTGAATAGTAGCTATATTTTTGTGAGGTTGGATTGCACAGAAATTATTATGAAGTAATGTATTTTATAAAATGTCATAAAACTGGGCCTCCTGGCACCATCTCACGCCACCCAATTTGGGAACCACTGGCCTAATGGAACATGCAGTGCTGCCAGATCTGCATAACAAAACTAGCCCAATCATCCTAGCCCAAATACCAAAAGTTTGCTTTTATAAATGATAAATAATTTTACTTATGATTGACAGCAATTTAACAACAGACAGCTGACTGATTTAACCCACGAATAAAAAGACCAGCTGCAACAGTTAAAAATACTCTAATTTTGAGGAAAAAACACGTACTTGACAGCACTGTTGATGACGGAAGATTCTCTGTGCGAGCAGGGTATGCAATACATAGTTTGACAGACAAGTAGGATGCCCTATCATTGCATTCGGACTGAATGCAATGATTGGGGGAACATTTTATGGTCTGTCGCCTTTTACAGAGTATATGAAGAGTTTGGTTCCAAAACGCAATAAATCCATTTTGATTAATTTGGGTAAAAATGTGTTTTCTGTACCAAGAAAGTGACAAGATGAAAACCACAATTTTCTGTTACAAACTTTCACATAGCATCTTTAGGTTATAATAACATTAAAAATTCAAATTCATAATAGTGAAATTATTTTTTCCGCAAAATGCAATAAATCCAAGACAAGTTTTTTTTTCAAAATGCTATAAATCTATTGAATCAATATATAAATGTGCGTTCATCTTTTCCAAGTTATATTTATTTAGTTGACTAGTGGTATACAGAGATTAAAAAAATAAACATTAATGGCATTAATGAAAACACTTACTTTGTTATATTAAAAACTCTGTCATTGCTGCTTTTATACTTGGGACGTCGTCGCTTGACTTTTTTGACAGCGATCAGCTGTAAAATGTTTTGGTCCTGCTCGATTTTCGTTGACTTCAAGTAAAATGATGGAAAGTTTTTCATATCCCCTGTGGTCAATGTGTTAGCATGACAGAAACCAGAGTCGTATAAAGAGAGAGTAACGACACGCTTTGATCTTGCCGCCGCGCGGTCACGTTCACGTAACATTCTACAGTTCCAAACCAAGCCAGGCTGTCAATCTGTTTGCATAGGTTTTCAGCTATTTTAGGTAAATATTAGCTTGTAATGTGAATTGATTACTATACTTACTATGTGTATAACGCTTTTTTACTAGGGAGTGATGGAGTAAATCAGTTAATAAAGATAAACAGTTAATGGTGACCCAAAGATAACTGTGGTTATCTAAAGCAACTACAGCAACACAGTTTATTTTTTATTTTTGTAGCAAAAATATGGCTATATAAATGGCTATCAAACTGCTAAAAACATAATTCTTACACTTTTACTTTATTAAAATCACAAAAAAGATTACCAAGGCGGTTATTTGTAACAGTGAAACATAACAGAAACACACTAAATTCATATTTAATTATATTTATAGTACACATTAAATATTAATATAATTAAACATGATTTTCGAGGATATTTCGATTTTTCCATGACACGCTGTTACTTCCGCATTCCATTCTTACAATGGACGTCTATGTGAGTGTCATAACTCTCTTATTATACGACTCTGACAGAAACTGTCGTGTGAGAACAAGCAACAGCCGGCATTTTTCCGTCCCCGAGTGCCTCTCGCGTAAATTATTCAATTTTAATGGCTTACATTTCTTTCCCGTCACAGAAAACCACCACAGGTTTATCAATGCCATCAAAGTATTATTTTGTTTTTGTTTGTTTGTTGATCATGCAGTACAAAGTAGATGAGGAAAACTAGGATTTTGTCTGTATTCAAAGCGTCGCCATTGTTGTTTACAATGCGTGGAATAGTACGCTGTGATTTGTTGAGCAAACTACTATATAATATATTTAGACCACTTTACTTAGTGATTGCTATTAGGATAACAAAAATGCCTTTAAATTGTAGAGGCAACTGGAAGTCGTTTTGTAGAGCCATCCAAACCTTAAGATCAACCTTTAGTTTGAGTTTTGGGACAGGGCACATAATTGTCTGAACAATAGATAAAGAAATGGTTGTTATTTTGTGTTTTTACATTATTCAGTGTAAAAATTACAGTAATTAAGACATTAAACATTTCACCTTTAATTGGTCAGATCACTCTCATTTTTAAGTGGCAAAACGTCACTTTTCATCACAGTCTGATCCTGATAACTTGTACCAACATTAATTTACACGTATAATGTGTGATTGAAGTGAACGTTCATTTGGGAGGAAGCTGTTTGTTGTTTATTTCACCAGGAAATTTCTCTGCTCGTGTGCATTTGAGAAGTATCTGCAATAAAATGATTGCCTTTTGAGTATCTGCACATTGGCTTGGCCTTTACCCGTGTGAATGGGTATTATGGGAAACATTTGCGCGTTTATGTGTTTATTGATGAGTACGTGTAAGAGAACGGTGGCTGGGGAGGAGGGAGCGTGTTCATCTGTCTGCGCTAATGAGCTTCTTATCCTCCTTATCTGTCCATCCATCTCACATTTGTCTAATGAATCAAATTTTGCGGGTCAATGTTTTATGCCCGAGATTCGTGCGTGTTTATTTTTTCCAACATTTTCTAGGTTTATATTTGGCACGTGCGTGTCTAGAGAGGAGCGGTCAGGGAAAGCATGGTGGTGGAGGGCTTCCCTGAGGTCATAATCTTTGCCTGAATAACTTGTTCCCATGCAGCCAGGAGAACAAACCTATCCCCCAAAGATATCACAAACAGTAAACACGTACAGACAACGTTTGTTTTTATCACCATTGTGAGGACTATCACTTTAATTACCAGCCGAATGAGGAGGAGGGGCATTCTTATTCTAGCGAGCTGATTGAACAAAAATCCGTGCAGAAAATAATAGCTAGTAACTACGTAGTAACATAAATGTTGTCAATGTCAACTTTTAGGAGTACAATATATGGCTTTAAATGTAATAGACCTGGACTAATTTCCCCAAAACTTCATTTTATGAGACATTAAAACATTATTTAGTGTGTTTATTAAGTCATTTTTTCTCATGGAGACTGTCGGTCAGCCCCATCAATGTAGTTGATTTCATCTATTATTGTTCTTGTGGGGGCATTCAGACTCTCTCGATCTTTCTCTCTCTTACTCTCATCATCATCATCATTTCTTTTCTACGCTGAAATAAATAGAGTGCCAAAAACACACACCTGCTTTCTACCGCAGCTCAACTGCAGCAGACAGAAAGGAAAAGTGAGGAAATGGGGAAAGTGTTGAGCCAAGCGGAGAGAGCGAGAATGAAGTAAAATACGTACTGTACAGAGAGAGAGGGGGCGAGCGAGAAAACCGTTCTACCTGCTCGGCTGGTTTGCGAGCATACTGTCACTCTTTACGTTTAAAAACTGTGTGCCTGCCTGAACACTATCTTTTCTAGCACAACAAGTGATGAGCCACAGTTCATCTGCAGAGAGAGAGAGAGAGAGAGAGAGAGAGCGTTGAGGAGAAGGAAAAACAAATGCATCTCATTATCTAAGCAGACTCCTCTGCAGTGCTCTCCTCAGCCATCAGTGTCTGTCCACACAGCTCCAACTGCTTTCTTTAAATCAGCTTAAGCTGTGCCTTGCCCCATCTGTCTCTGTGTAAAGCCCAATGGGTTGCGCTGCCGAGCTGCACACAGCAATAACGCCCCCTAGTGCCCGTAAGCTCCAGGGGTGAGACTGTATGACTATTATAGTAGGAAAACAAAAGAGGGGCTTGTGTCATTCTTCATCTCAGTCTTGGACATTTTTACAGCATAAAGCATTGAACATTTATTCATTATTAAGTTATTTTGTCGTAATCCTTTTATTTTTTGCATTTATGCATTTGGCCTATGCTTTTATCCAAAGCAAATTATAAAGCATTACAAAGTGTACATTCAAAACCATGAACTTCGCAATGTAAACACAGTGCTCTACCAGTTGAGCTACAGAAACGCTATAGCATTTTAAATTATTTTACAAAATGTCTTCATTTGTTTAATAGTTAATATTGAATACTTTTTTTATCATTTCTGTCTAGAGAAGCTGACATTTTAATTAACCTTTTATAAAAATGATTTAATACTTATTGAAGAATATAACTGTTATGCATTTTTTTTTCTTTTGAAAAACCTTTTACTTCGCAGACTATCTACCACCAGATTATTGTTGTAAATGTTCTTCGCTTTATAATTAATGCTCAATGTAAACATTGCATCATCTATATTGATGCAGAATCGACTATGTTTTTTCTAGCATTCTGCATCCTGAGCCTTGCACTTGTAATAGTTTAAAACGCATATCAAAGTCATCAAATAAAATGTAGGATTACATTTTTTTAGGATCCCCTTTGTTATCACTTGCCATCACAATTTGCATAAAAAATGTTTATCAAAGTTGTACACGGCCACAACTTGTTGCCAAAGGCTTGAGTCGCTGAAAGTCACTGCACCCAGTCTCACCCCATGGCGTCAATATTTGACGACACTTGACCATGCGTCAATATGTTGACGCGGAGGGTATACCTTTCGCGTCATTTTTTGACGAACTGGGGACTGCAACACTACTAAGTCCGTTGCATTCTCTTTCCTATTTTCTTACCATTTTCTACCATTTTCGCGTCGGTTTAGGGTTAGAATTACAGAATGACATCCCTACCCAAACCTTTCCCTAACCCCAATGCCAGGCGACAACTGTTTAATTTCGCGTACCCAATAGCATTGAAGTCCCCAGCTCGTCAAAAAATGACGCGAAAGGTATACCCTCCGCGTCAACGTGTTGGCGCATGGTCAAGTGTCGTCAAGCGTTGACGCCATGGGTGTGAGACCGTGTTACGTTTACATGCACAGAATAAGTGGATAACTATTAAAAATCTGATTTGAACCCGTTTTACATGCAAATGAATAAGCCGGCTATTCAAAAAACTGCATTTACATGGGACTTGGAGTTTTTCAGGTTTCTCAATTCCATCAAAGTATTATTTTGTTTTTGTTTGTTTGTTGATCACACAGTACAAAGTAGATGAGGAAAACTAGGATTTTGTGTGTATTCAAAGCGTCGCCATTGTTGTTTACAATGCGTGGAATAGTGCGCTGTGATTTGTTGAGCAAACTCCTCATAAATATTTATCTTAGTGATTGCTATTAGGATAAAAAAAATGTGTTTGGACATTTCTGCCTATCATGCCTTTAAATTGTAGAGGCAACTGGAAGTCGTTTTGTAGAGCCAAACCAAACCTTTAGTTTGAGTTTTGGGACAGGGCACATATTTGTCTAAACAATAGATAAAGAAACGGTTATTTTGTGTTTTTACATTATTCAGTGTAAAAATTACAGTAATTAAGACATTAAACATGCAGATTTGCATGCAGTTTATTAAGTATAATCGGTGTAAGACTGGCATGGAAACGCACTCATTACGACGATTTGCTCATTACCCCGATTTCATGTAGCATATAAACACCTTAACCGGCTTTCTCACGGTTTTCTTCATGTTAAAAGTCACATGCAGAAGTAAGCGCAAAGTAACGCATAAAAGTCTTCACTTGACTAAAGCAGTTGGCAGAGAAACTGCGAAAATAAAAGCTAATGTTATATTTGCAGGTGTCTCTTCTCATGTCTGCAAAACAACAGTATAGCTTAAGACAGATTTGCCGTCGGCTTTTTGAAGGAGTATTATGTACTATAGGTGTTGAGGTCACTACCTGCGAGAAACCTGACAAATCTCCAAGTCCCATGTAAACGAATTTGTCTGCATAGCCGGCTTATTGATTTGCATGTAAACGCATGAAAACAGTTTTCTTTAATAAGCAGATTTTTGCTAGTTATCCGCTTATTCTGTGAATGTAAACGCACTCATTGACGTCACAGTACGTGTAGTCCTTCAAAAAGATGGTGGGAAATCTGTCTGAAGACGGTTTCAATTGATGCACGTGCGTTGTCGTGGTTACAAAACTTAACTTCCTGTCTCTGTTTGTTTAATGATCTGGCTAATGGCTAAACTGAACTCTGGAACAAATACCTTGTCGACAATAACAAATGTTTTGGTTTCTTAAAGACGAGGGGAGACGGCGATCATGGATCACCGCTTTGTGAAGGGAGGTTTGGCAGCCGATCTGTATGTACAGTATGATTGTATTAATCGGAATTAATCGCATACAAAATAAAAGTGATTTTTTTTAATAATATATGGGTGTGTGCTGCAGCGTTTACATGAAATGCGATTGGTTTTTGCTTAAGCCATTTATAGGCTTTCCCCGAAAAAAGAAAAACGTTTACATGACTTTACACTCAGTGTCGCTGCTAGTCGCTGGCGTTGAGAATGAAGGTTTAAAGTATCTAGTAGCAAGATTGCAATTTGCAACCAACCTTCAAAACGCAATTACAAGCTACGGTAGCTGTCACAGGCAAACATGTTGTCATCTGAGACAACGTATGGAGAACAGCAGCAGATTGCATTAGGGCTACTGTAGAAACATGATGGCGACTTTCATGTCAGGAGACCTGCGGCGTATGTAGATAAAAACGTCTCATTCTAAGGTAATAAAAAGAATACAGTTCATTATGTAAGGTCTCTAATACACCACTGATAATATAGTTACGTATATTATATTGCATTTCTGTCAAAAGATCCTTCTAAAAGGTGCATCTTTAAGCGACTTTCAATTGTTTAAGAAGACATTCCTGATTTTGTTTGTCCTAGTAACAGATATAAAGAAACAAGTAGCTGTAACTGATAAGAGATGGATGACATGAGCTCCACAGTTGCTACTCTCACCGAAGATCGCCATGCTTCCATTGGAAATAATGAGATACTAGTCGTGGCAGTCTAAATGGGGCTTTACTCATTGATCAACCAAGAATGATCCTCTTTCACATTTTTATATCAAGCCTATATCAAGTGCACAGTGGGAAACCCGTGCCTTAGACAGTGTCACATTTGAGCTCAATTCATTTAAACAGAGCAAAAAAAAGATTCGTCAAAAACGCGTGGTTTGTAGCCCCGAGCGACGCAGGCAAAAGTTGTGCGTCGGAGAGGCGAGCGCTTTGATCGGTGCACGTCTCTTCCGCTGGAGGTGATTTCCACCACTGTTGCTGCTGCTATTTTTTCTTTTCATATCAGGAGAGCTCAATGCTAGATTAGCGCTTAGTGAATTTCTAGAGGCTTGCAGACAACAGCACAGGGTTTGTGCATCATCATGCGCCTGTGATTCACAAGCGTTTCAATTGATAATGAGTTGGTGCGCTTGTGGGCCTTCGTGCCGAGGCCAGAAAACACCAAGCGCTCTGAAAAAATCGAGTGAGAGAAATGCTGGCAGGCCCTTTAAGAGGCATCTGAGATAACTGTCAGTGTGTTTTCAGGGTTTGAGCTTTTGCATTACATGCATTAAATATTTGAATGTGGTCTCCAACTGTGTAAGTTTAGGTACAGGCCTGGAGCTGGTTCACAAGTGTTGGACAATTGTATTTTTTTGTGTATATTGTTTTTATATTTACGTTAAGCAGATGCTATTTCATAATTGTAATTTACCCATACACTTAAAAAAAATGATTCATTGAATTTTTTTAAGGTAAGTGGTTGCAATCAATTCATTTAAGCTACATTTAAACAAAAAAGATTACTAACGTAAAATAAAATATAAAACTTTTGTTTAAATGTAGCTTAAATAAATTGATTTCAACCACTTACCTTAAAAAAATTGATTAAATTCAATGAATCATTTTTTTCAGTGTATTGGTGTTGTTTTAACTTAAAACACTGGGTTGTTTCAACAAATTATTGGGTTGAATATCAACATTTCAAAACAGGCGTTTATACCTTTTTGACCCTATGGCAAAAATATATTTTCAAAATATACCAAAAATGGCCAAAAATATATATGTACTTAAATATAATTTGATATATGTTTACAAAATTATTTTTTCACCAATATACTTTTTTATAGATTTTATGCATTTTTATACATTTTTATATCTAAGAATTATGGCTGTAACGATTAATCGTGCAAATGCGCATTTTCTCAATGAATGAATTTTAATGAATTACGGTGAAATCCCGGCACATCCCAAATCCAGGGGGCGCTCTCGTGCAGAAACTCCCTTTATGCCACAGAAGTAGCATTACAAACGCTATTCCAGGAAATGTCTAGAAGAATATTTATATCGCTGTTCTTCAGATTGTTTCAGGTATTTTCATGATAATAAAGAAGATTTTGAATGATTTTGTTTAACGAGTGTTGCTTTTTTAAATGCACGTTATAAACGATTCCGACTCATAATGATTTTAGATTGATAAGGACTTCCTACTGACCAAATGCCGTAGTACAGGCACAAGCTGTGCATGAAATGCAGAATCGCAGCCTTGTGATTCAGAATCAATTTCAGACAGGCATTTTTAATGGGACACACGATTAATCGTTACAGCCCTACTAAAAATATCTAAAAATAAATGTATTTTACGTCGCATTGGAAGAAAAACCTCTGTATACATAGCAGGTTTGAAAAGATTAAAATTAAATATATTTTCAACTGTATATATGAGATACATACTTAAACATTTTATACTTTATACATTTTATACAAACTTTTATATTTTGGCCAGGTAAAATATCTTTTTTTGCCATATGCATTGTAAAATGAGAAATGTATTTGTTGCCCCTTAATTTTGAAACATATATATTCTCGACTTACTAATCTTAAAACTACACCTTGTGACCAAGAAACGGTAATATTAAGAAACGGCTATTCCGTCCATTGAGTTATTTTGAGATTCAAAACAGCCGAGTGTTAACTTACCTGTCATTCTGGCCTTCAAATCCGTGGCGGAAGAAAGTAGTCCCCAAACAAAGAGGCTTTTAAAATAACTCCGTTGTTGTTTTCTAGTTTTCTTTTTTCAAACGTGTGCCGTCGAACTGTTGTATAAAAGCAATATCGCTCTCTGAGTCGCGTGTTATTTGTTTACCTTATATCGTAACAGCTGTGATTGCCTCCGGCCTCGAGGAGCTCTCTTATAAACGACGTATTTTAAGTTTATAAAAATATTCAATGTAATAAAAGGTGCTGTATTACGTGAAATATTACTTACTGTGCAAATAGACCGACTGAAAAACTCCGGGGCTGAAATATCCCAACTTCAGTTCCCACCGTAAACCTGACTGGAAACTGCTTTTAGCGCCAGGGAAAATGTGCATTTGCGTGCATGCGCAAAGAACCAACATATTTTTTTAAAACTGAATTTAATTACCGTAATTGACATGACTTGGATTTAAAACACATGTAATTCCCTTAAAACCTATTAATATATATTTATCAAAAACTTAAATGAAATAGTTAAAACTAGCAAAATTGAATTATGCTTCATTTAATTGGGGTCATAATCATTTTTTTCAGTGCAGATGCTTTCATCTTGCATTCACAGTAAGCATTTTATTATGTTTTCCTTGAATCGAACCTGCAACCTTTCTTGTTATTGCAATGATTCACCAATTGAGCTACAGAAACACCAAAATAGGGGAACGTGTTTTTTTGTAAATATAGAAATATTGAGCGTTTCTCTCATGTTGTGTGCGCACTCCACCAGAATGCAGACTAGGTGTGTCCATCACCGAACATCTTTTCCCCAAACTGAACCTACTTAAAACTTTTACACAAACTCACATAAACTGTTGCAACATAAGAGGTGGCTTCTGACAATGTGTCAGCAAACAGCATAAAGGCATGCAGTGGATTTACCAAATAAAGGAAAACCAAAATAAGAAAATAAAATGGTGGTTGAGGAGATGTTGGCTGGGGGAGGTGTTTACTTCTTACCCATGAAATTGCAGAGCACGACCTCTCATGTCTTGTTTTTATGTTTTGCAAATGTGTCCCAAAGCTTTTTCTTCAGTTTTTAGCATCTTCTGGAGACATTTTCAGCAATTTCACTAGTACCTTAGCTCCCAAGCTTAGAATCGCTCATGTGTCTTTTCAAGTTCACGTAAGAGCTCTGAAATATCTCTTCAGCCAGACACCAAATGAGTTCACAGCTTGTAATAAAATAATGCGTTGTGACAATCCCCTGCCGGTTAATCTCTCCTCACCTTCCTCTGCTCTCTCTCCTGTCTAAGTTCCACCTTCACAGCCTTACATCCAGCTGGATTCTGATGAACCATGGGTGGAAGGAGAGAAGTACACGGTGACCTGCGTCGCTCCTGACGCCAAACCTCCTGCAGAAATCGCCATGTTCAAAGGTGGGCCGTCATTTAAGAGCTAGACTCATTATTACATCCATTAAATGTTTATGCAACGAGAGAATTTCACTGTAGATATATACAAAAGATCAAAACTCGCTCTGGGAGCTTTAAGATAAATGGCCGTGAGTTCGATCTAAGTGTAGACTTCATGATTCATTTACTAAGTTGATGTCACAGCAAGCCCTGTCAAGACGTACCCTTAGGCAACTCACTGACTCTTAAACTTCTCCAAACTGTGTCTTATTTCTTTCAATCTTTTCTGTACTCTTCCTCAGATGGAGAGGAGCTGACCGAAACCGATTCTTTCACCATGTCGGGCTCGCAGGATAAGCTGCTGAACACAAATACCGAAGTCACGTAAGTTAACGCGCGCACAATGTAGTAGCTTCTTTGGTGTTGAATACACGCCACCATGTGCAGTGTATCTTTGGATGTCTGACCTTGAGAATTTATGGTATTGAAATTAGAAAATACCTTAATTCATGAAAAGAAGATGGAGAGGTTACCAGAAGCTGATGGTGTTATATAAAAGTAAACCACAGTGTACGCAAGAGTCGGTCTTTCATTTAGGCAGAATGTCCAGCTTTCATTTTTAAAGAGGACTTAAGGTGCAAGTACCATCGTCAACAAATAGTAGTTGACGATATTTAAAGAGCCTTTTGAATCGATGTAAATGTCATTACGATTAAAGTATAAGAGACAGCACTTTTAATTCATAATCATATATGATATTAAACACTGTGAGATAAAAAGTACAAAAGCTGTCACTTGGACGGTACCCTGTACAAATATGCACAGTTGAGGTACTATTGTGTCCTGTTATGCCCGAAGTACAGTCTGTTTTTAAAGAAACACTCCACTTTTTTGAAAATATGCTCATTTTCCAGCTCCCCTAGAGTTAAACATTAGATTTTTACCGTTTTGGAATCCATTCAGCTGATCTCCGGGTCTGGTGCTAGCACTTTTAGCATAGCTCAGCATAATTCATTGAATCTGATTAGACCACTAGCATCACGCTAAAAACAACTAGAGTTTTGATATTTTTCCTATTTAAAACTTGACTCTTCTGTAGTTACATCATGTACTAAGACCGACAGAAAATTAAAAGTTGTGATTTTCTAGGCAGATATGACTAGGAACTATACTCTCATTCTGGCGTAATAATCTGCAGGAGACGCAGTGATATTACGCAGTGCACGAAAATAGTCCCCTGCTATTGAAAGTTAATGAGAGTATTGTTCCTAGCCATATCTGCATAAAAAACGCAACTTTTAATTTTCCGTCGGTCTTAGTACACGATGTAACTACAGAAGGGTCAAGTTTTAAATAGGAAAAATATCCAAACTCTTTGGTTATTTTTAAGCGCAATGCAAATGGTCTTATCAGATTCAATGGATTATGCTAAGCTATGCTAAAAGTGTTAGCGCCAGACCCGGAGATCGGCTGAATGGATTCCAAAACGGTAAAAATCAAATGTTTAACTATAGGGGAGCTGGAAAATGAACATTTTTAAAAAAAGGGGATGTTCCTTTAAAGGAACAGTATGTAGGATTGTGGCCAAAACTGGTACTGCAATCACAAAACTTGTGGCTAAAACTGGTACTGCAATCACACAACTGGTGGCCAATACACAAAATGACAACAAAAACATCAGTAGAGGGCGTAAAGAATAAATAAAGAAGAATACAACCCGAATGTGGCAGCCACAACCATCATAGCGCCCCTAATGTGTGGTTCAGTTTCTTCATTTTTACCTTTTGAGTAATGTTGTTCATCATTTGCAATGCTTCTAGCTTCATCTTTAGTGATTTTGCAACCGTTTACTATGTCTTTTGGAGAGGGTTTTGCCAGAAAAGCTTTCATGCACTTAGAGGGTTTTGCAGCGAAAGATAGCCAAATTTGTTAAATACCAATGAAATGACTAAATCATGTGAAAATACGGCATTTCAGTTACTGAGTCATAACCTTTTGTTGCCATTAAAGTGAAATTACAGAACGCACTTATAGGGTTTTGCATTTAAACTCAATATTATAGATTGTGTTGCTTATTGTTTGAGCAATGTAGTTCAACCAACCTTTTTTTTAAATAATTTATTATATTCTTCCAAACTCAGTATTATTTGTTTCTTTTGTAAAACTCACAGATAAAAATGCATGTATGCAAATGCATGCTGTCAATAATATAACTTTAAATTCAATACATTGTGTCATTAGTCTTCAGTGGTAACGTGAACATTAACAATGCACATTTTTCATTAAAACCTCTTTTCAGACTTACCATGCAATGCAATTACTTGGATTGATCCACATTTGTTTTAAACTGCATACTCAAGCATATTTAACCTGTCGCAAATGCCAAAATCCATTCACCATTTGACAGAATATCTGAATCTGGTTCGCTCCCCTTTAGCTGTGCACTTGAATAAGGTATTGCTGACAAATCAGATCAGGGAACCCAGGTACAGTTAAGTGTGTCTTGGCAGTGCTCCAGAGTGGCAAATGGAGTAATGTTGTAAGCTCAGTGAGTTTGTGGGTAATTGTGCCACGTTTTTATCCCAGTGTTGCCACAGAGTAAAACGTATTAAAGCAGGCCAGCCCCTCTCTTTCATTACAGCATTAACGCGAAGAGCTCAGATGACGGGCGACGGTTGACGTGCCGAGCGAAGAACCTGGCTTCTCCCCGAGCTCTTGAGACCAGCATTACCATGAGGGTATACTGTAAGCATCCCGTATTGTGTCGTCTTGCATATCTTGTGTTAGGAGCAATGCTGTGCCAAACGTACAGACTTCTCTACAAAATGTTTGGTGGTCAGTCTTTTTGTTACCTGAAAGCTACCAATTCCCACTGAGCGTGATGTGTTTACTGTATTATTAATGACAAATATTAATAAACCATTAATGTTCATGCATGTATTTTTCATTTCTGTGTTACACGCCAGAGGACTAGATATTAAGAAAACTTCAAACAGGGTTGAATTAAATGGAGCACATGCTGTAAATAATGAAAATCAAACAGTAAGTCGAATTTAAGACTTTGGCTGGAAACCAGTGACTGAGTCGTGAATTTCTTATATTGGGTTGAGTTCATGGCCACAGTCTCCTACATGATTCATATTCATTTGGCCCTTTTACCTGTCAAGAAAAATTCCTTTAGTTTTTTACTATAGTAAGAATGTTCACCACAGTAGCAGCGTGCGCTACCAAGTTTACAGCAAAAAGACCTTATTTCAAATCAGATTAGAGAGGCATTTTTTAATCACCTATGCATATACAGTATGCATCATGCATTATATTGTGATAATATTTAAAATAGCCAAAACATTTCTGCTATGGCATCACATAGCACCTTCATTTTGAATTATGAACTGTTAGCGGTGTAGTTTATTCAATGATGTCTTTGAAAAACCATATAAGCAAACTTTATTATTATACTAATCCAATTATAGACGGTTTATTATTATACTAATCCAATTATAGACGGTTTCATTGGACGCACGTGCATTGTATTTATTTATCAATCTGGCTAGTGGCTAAACTTATCTCTGAAACAAATACCTTGACAAAAATAAAATGTTTGGCAGCCAGGAATTATTTCAAGGACCAGTACCTGTAGCTAACATTGTATACATTCATTTCACAGAAAAAGGTTAGCTCAGTGTAAGGGTACGTTTACACTAGGCGCGAATGAAGCGTTAAGCGCAAGTGATTTACATGTTAAGGCAATGCAAAGACGCGATAGACATCCTGCGAAATGAAGCATTTCGGTCGTTTGACGTGTGTAACGCATTGTTCGCGCTAGTTAAAAAATCAGAACTTGGATATTCGCTCCGTGTTAACCAGGTTCAATTCTTTATTTATTATGACTCAACTTGTATACTTAAATGTTCTGATTTCTTTGTATGAACTCCATTTTTACTTGATGGCTACATCTAGTGGAAGTTTTGTGTATGCATCATGCATTATATTGTGAGCCATTTTATAAGCATTATAATGCATTATAAGCCCACTTAGAAATTCCCTTACTGATTAACATGCTGATGTGTTAAAATACTTATTTGCCACGCTGTATATATACATACACAGGGCTTGACAATAACACCCGCCAACCCACCAAATGCGGGTAGATTTCGGCTATGGCGGGTAAGACAGCCAATCCCACTAGACACTTTGGCAGGTTGAATATATTTTTTATTGTAGTTTTCTTAAAATTTACGCGAAATTATAAACAATGGGCATTGCAACAGCTGGAAACTACAACTCCCATGAGCACTCTGCACCCAGCGCAACATACTGAGACGGTTTGTTGAGGCGCGCATGTGATCAGTGGAGGCACGCGTTGCAGATCAAAGCAGCACGGGACGCAGTCTGAGCGCATACACCTCGGAAATATGATATGATTTATACTGATATACCGGATATATATCAGCTAATAAATGTAGTCTAATCTAATCTAGCTTAATCGGGTAAAATTACTCAAATTAAAGTCATTTTAGGATGCCAAAGTCAAGTTTAATCATATAAAATGTATTTTACCAGCAACATAATTGTGGCCAGTGAAAATGCCAAGTGGCTAGTAACTTTGGAAAACAACTAGCCACTTTGGCTGGTGAGCAAAAACGTTAATGTCAAGCCCTGTACATACATATACATACATACTGTACATGCATATATAAAAACATATTGAGACTACAAGCTAGGTAAAGCCGGCAAATGAGCATATTCAAGCGCGAATGATGTGAATTTAATGCGCAAATGAAGCAAGTTAACTCAAAATGTTCAATCGTCCAACTAAGTGCATATAGCGCAATTTACTCGCTTCATTCACGTCCAGTGTGAACGCACAGTAATAGTTGATATGTGTTACATATAATATAATATTACTGTATTTTGTTATTGATTCTATGTGGAGGTCTACCTGAAGTTGTGTTTAGTCCAGAAAAGCAGTTTGCTTCTGAAACCGTCTATAATATATAAATTATGAAAGAAACACCGTTTCATTTTTTAAGCTCAAAGTAATTTTGTTAGATGTTCATCTAATCGGGTTTTAAAAATGAGAACCCTGTTTATATAATGCACATGTGTGTGATAACATTTTATGTGTACAGTAAGGCAGGCATAAGCCTTCACTGAAACGCCAATCACTTTATTTTTCCTGCTCTTTAAATTTATGCTTTAAAACACTACACCCCCCCTTCAGCTCATGGTTCCATTACTGGCCAGGCAGTGCAATAAGTGCTAATGTTGCAGAACCGATGGCCAACGTTGCTGTCTTACTCAGCACGCCTGGCCCATCAAATCCAACTTTCCGCTGCCCATTTTCATCGGCTGCAGATTGTGAGCAAGACGGCACTTTGTCATGGCAGTCTCTTATCTGTCCATCGCGCCCGCTTCCAAACTGATTGGGGCAATAACAAAGAGCGGCCCGTCCCCGTAATTTATTTTACGGCAAATGTATTATTCAGGAACCCCACTGTAATTTATTCATGTTCCGCATTGCCTTATTACGGTTTAAACATCTGTTATTTTGGTTTATGGACTGGTGCCAGTGTGTGGTGCGCTCTTTATTCTTAATGGTTTCATCAAAGGGACAAGCAATGTCTTCACACTGCAGTCGCATTAAATGGCCTCGTTTTAACAATGTTGTATTGGGACTAAAATTGAGTTGTGCCGCTTCTGAAGCTCGGATGCTATAACTTCACATGTGGGGGAGATCTTTATTTCTTTAATTCCTTTTCATAACCCAATTTTCTGAGAACAAAGGCAAGATATTTTGTTTCAATAACATTTTCTGTAATGTTATATCCACAGGTGTTTCTGTACAGTATGTGTAGAGATATATGAACCATTTAAACGCAATCAAATACTTTATATCTTTATGAAATAACACTTTATTCCCCTTTTACTTTCTCACTTCAGTCCCACCACATGATCCGGTGATAGTTGGGTTAGAACATGGAGAGGTAAAAGCTGGGACCCTTCTCCGTGTGGTTTGCATGTCTTATGGGGGAAACCCTTTGGCCACTTTGCATTGGACTAAGGTGAGAGCGACAATATTGCCAGAGGCACGATATGAAACATTCCCTTGTTCTTCCTGCCCTCTTCATCTAAAACACTTGGCCTGTAACTTCACTTGCACAAATGGGACCAAATGTTACATTAAGCAGGTAGCAGTTAGATAAAAACTGATGGGCCGCTTCATTCATCATTTAACAATTATAAGGCCATTTACTACAATGGCTTGTGGACTAATTACCTCGAAGATATTACCAGAGAAAGGCAGTATTGAATCGCAAGTCTTGAAAGTCACTTTAAACAAGTTTGTCGAAGTTGGCAGGGTTTAGATTCAAGATACTTGGCATGTAACTGCAAGAGATCAGGAGTCATGGGGAGCTACAGCTCGAGAAGATAAATAAATGCAGTGTGACGTTCAGTTATAAATAATCTCCGGATAGCTGTATTGTAGGAAAGTTGATTGGGATTTAAATTATCCTGAGCCTGTGGATCAGTTTACCATATGATGCTATTTCATCGAACCTCAGATTGATAGATAAATCATTTAATCTAGCTTCAAATCAGGAAACAAGCAATTTTTGAACCTTGATCGTGTGCTAATGCAAATCTATTGAGGCTTTGGCTAATGAATATGCATTATATTGTCTATCAATATGTGTCCGTGACTACATAATTACAAAAGGGGACACGACCTTAACCTATATGTGACCCTGGACCACAAAACCAGTCATAAGTAGCATGGGTATATTTGTAGCAAAAGCCAAAAATACATGGTATGGGTCAATATTGCCTATTTTCTTTTATGCCAAAAATCATTAGGATATTATGTAATGATCATGTCCCATGAAGATACTTTGTAAATTTCCTATCATAGATATATCAAAACTTTTATTTTTGTGTGTGGATGCCGTTCTAAGCACTTCGTTTGGACCACTTTAAAGGCGATTTTCTCAATATTTCGATTTTTGCACCCCCACACTGCAAAAAAAAAATTCAAGAAAAAAAATCTTAGTATTTTTGTCTTGTTTTCAGTAAAAAAAAAAAATATATATATATATATATATATATATATATAAATCGTAAATTAAGGTTTTTCTTGATGAGCAAAACGACCCAAGAAAATAAGTCTAGTTTTTAGACCAACATTTAAGTGAATTTGTGCAAAAAACAAGCAAAAAAAAAAAAAAAATAATAGGCCAATGGGGTAAGCAAAAAAAATCTTGCTTTTTTTTAAACACCAAATTCAAGAAAAAATTTAAGAAAAATTAGCTTATCCCATTGGCAGATTTTTTTTATTTTTTTTCTTGTTTTGTGCACAAATTCACTTAAATTTTGGTCTAAAAACTAGACTTATTTCTTGGGTCGTTTGCTCATCAAGAAAAAGCATCTTAATTTAAGAATTTTTAGATATTTTTTCTGAAAACAAGACAAAAATACTAATTTTTTTTTCTTGAAAATCATTTTTTGCAGTGCAGATTAGTGTTAGGTAATATGGCCCATTTTGTGATCGCCTATCGTCATTCTGTAAGATTGCTGATACACTAAAGTATCGAGGGGGTGGGGCAATAGTTTACTCATTTATTTATTTGTTTATTTTTTACAAATAAAGTACTTTGTAAAGTACATTTTATTACTTGACAAGTCACTTGATTGGTGGACAAAAATGAAGCTGATTTACTCTAAGTGCAACACTTTCATGACGCAACCTTCTTAAAACTGATGTCATTAATCCGAGCACATCATTAAAGCACAGGCGCTCCTGCCTTATTACTTGACAAGTCACTTGATTGGTGGACAAAAATGAAGCTGATTTACTCTAAGTGCAACACTTTCATGACGCAACCTTCTTAAAACTGATGCCATTAATCCGAGCACATCATTAAAGCACAGGCGCTCCTGCGTGCCAGAGAGCGGGAACAACAAAATCGCTGGTTTTAAATCCCTGCGCACTTAACAACCTCTCTAGAGCAAGGAAATGTCAGACTGGGTGAAGAGGAGCTAATGATGTAGAGTATGTGAAAAATTATGTGTTTTAAATCTTAAACCATGTTAACACATTATGTTCCACCAAATATGCAAAATATTTTGAACCATTTTATTACAAGCTCATGTACGAGGAAGAGTAAAGTCATGCGCATTACAAGTCCAGGTGCGTGCGAGAAGGAACCTGCACATGTTACAAGCTCTCACGCGAAAAGTGAAGCCCACAAACCATCTAATCATGCGAAGAAAAGCACGCAATGTGCATGTTAATGTGAAGCTATGATGATAATAATAATAACTATCGCCAACTATCGTCATAAAAGCCCGCTAATGGCCATATGTCTGACGATTGTCCATACACAATAGTATCGTCTATTGGCACAACCCTGGTTCCAGATTTTCAAACAGTTGTATCTCGGCCAAATATGTTATATTCGAACAAACCATACATCAATGGAAAGCTTTTTTATTCAGTTTTCAGATGATGTATACATTTCAATTTCAAAAAAGTGACTGGTTTTGTGGTAAAGGGTCACATATTTAGAGACGTTGTTCAAATGTTAATGTGTATATTTGACTTTAATATATAAATATAAAGATGCAGTGTTACCAGCCTTAGTTCATAATGTGTTGTTTGTGTGGTATTGATTCTGTTAAAGGGGCCATATGATGGACAAAAATATTTTGTGTATTTGGTGTAATATAATTCAATTCAATTCAATTCAATACATTGTGCTCTGATTGGCTTGATTCTGTCCTCTTTTGGGAGGCCAAATAAAGCACTCTAATTTTTTAGATTGAATGAATCATTTGGTATGAGACTTCGCCTTTGACCTCTAAAGGAGAACAGGAGAACATAAAATCGCATCATATGACCCCTTTAAGGGCATTTTTGAGATAAACGTAATGCATTGATTTTCAGCAAGTCACAATTTAAGTGTATCTTAACGTATGCATGTACAAAACAAAGAGACACTATACAGGGAATGCAAAATGAACAAAAGCAAAGCTTTATCTTACAGCCATTTAAAAAGTCTTTCACAAATTACAGCATCTTTGTCTGAGAATGGCTCTTGGGTAATGTTAAGTGGACTCCCCGCCTGTAAACATTTCTCTCAAATAGCCCATTCGGAAGCGAAATACATTTATTTATCTTTTAATTCATCCGTTTATTTAATTGCCGCTTTATTTTTTGTTTATGTATGAGTAAAATCTGCATGCCTTGGGGAAAGTCGAGCGCCAAGACCGAGTGCTATTAAATGTCTGTGTTAAAAAAAAAACAGAGACGAGCCATCGAGTTTTAAATCACCTGTACAGTGAAGTGTAGACAGATGATCCTACTTCTCAATTCATGTCGTGTCCTCCAGATAGACTCTCAGTGGAATGTCTCGCTTTGATGAAATGTGTCAGGTGTGACATCTCTAATAATTTTCTGCTAATGCAAATGTTAGCGTCTGCATGGCTGTTGAGCGGATGAGTGATTTTCGGACTCAAATGTCTTATTTTAGATGACTGCAAGTAAGAAACTAGACTTGGTTGTCATTGATTTTTTTTCTGTATCATTGCTGGAAATGCTACTTTGAAATGGTAACCTCTTGACCCTTTAACCTTTTTTAATCCCCATTTAACCAAAGCAGTTTCATTAGACATGCTGTTTTGATTCTCTTATCAATGTGAGGTCACATTGATAAAGCCCTGCTCACTTACAGTCCTGCATTGCCATAGTTTCCACCCTCAGCGAGTTGTACTCTGTTCACTAGATACTATTGTCTCAAACTGTATTTATTAGATCTGAAAGCGCCCACTGTCTGTTTGTAAGGAAGTGAGGAGCTGTACAGTTACAGACATTAAAATGGTGCGTTTTTGCTCCCACCCAAATAGGGGCATTTTGGACATGCTATAATAAATGAACTTTACAGACACATTCTGGGCAGACCCGAGACTTATATTACATCTTGTAAAAAGGCCATCATATACTGTATGTGGAATGTGAATTGTTAGTGAAATGTGTATTTTGTTACAATAAAGTTTGTTTCACCCTTTTTGTCTTTGCCATCACCTGTTGTTTTAGAATGGTGAGGTTCTGTCCACTAGTTGGGAGGTAGACAGCATTTCACGTAAGTCCAGCAGCGTATTAAAAATGGAGGTGAAGCCAGAGGACAACCATGCTGTGCTACAGTGCGAGAGCGTCAATCTAGTGTCCCGTTCACCGATGTCCCTAACTCGTACCCTTACGGTTTTATGTGAGTATAAACCGTTAAAAAAGATCTTACAAGTAAGAAATATTAAAATAATACTGTAGATATCAAAATCAGGTAAAAAAGTCAATCTTAAGCTTAATGTTTGGTATCAATTTGTCACTAAAGTGATTAAATGTATTTTGGCTGTCAGACAGCCAGCCAAACAAACAGACAGGTAACAGGTAGATACAAATAGATGGATGGATGTATGGATGGATGGATGAATGGATGGATGGATGAATAGATGGATGGATGGGTGGATATCAATCTGTCATTTTCCTTATGATTACATGCATTATGACTATCAGATAGGTAGACAGACAGACAGACAAATGGACACAGACAGACAGATGGAGACAGACAGACAGACGGACACAGACAGACAGACAGACAGACAGACAGACAGACGGACACAGACATATAGAGGGACACAGTCAGACGGGCACAGACAGATGAACACAGACAGACAGACAGACGGACACAGACAGAGGGACACAGATAGACAGATGGACACAGACAGACAGACAGACGGACACAGACAGACAGACAGACAGACAGACACAGATGGATGGACACAGACGGACACAAACGGACAGACGGACTCAGTCAGACGGGCACAGACAGATGGACACAGACAGACTGACACAGACGGACACAGACAGACAGATGGACACAGACAGACAGACAGACAGACGGACACAGACAGACAGACATACAGAGATGGACACAGACAGACAGATGGACACAGACAGACAGATGGACTCAGACAGACAGACGGACGGACACAGACAGACAGACAGACAGACAGACAGACAGACAGACAGACAGACACAGATGGACACAGACAGACAGACGGACACAGACAAACAGACACAGACAGAGGGACACAGACAGACAAAGACAGACAGACAGACACAGACAGATGGACACAGACAGACAGACGGACACAGACAGACAGACAGACAGACAGACAGACAGACACAGACCGAGAGTCAGAGACAGACAGACACAGATACAGACAGACAGAGACACCGACAGACAGAGAGACAGACAGACAGAGAGACAGACAGACACAGACGGACAAAGACAGACAGACGGACACAGACAGACAGACGGACACAGACAGACGGACACAGACAGACGGACACAGACAAACAGACACAGACAGAGGGACACAGACAGACAAAGACAGACAGACAGACACAGACAGATGGACACAGACAGACAGACGGACACAGACAGACAGACAGACAGACAGACAGACACAGACAGATGGACACAGACAGACAGACACAGACGGACACAGACAGACAGACGGACACAGACAGACAGACAGACAGACAGACAGACAGACAGACACAGACAGACAGACAGACAGACAGACAGACAGACACAGACGGACACAGACAGACAGACGGACACAGACAGATGGTCACAGACAGACGGATGGACACCAACAGAGGGACACGGATAGACAGACAGACACAGACAGGCAGACAGACAGACGGACACAGACAGATGGACACAGACAGACAGAGGGACACAGATAGACAGACGGACGCAGACAGACGGACACAGACAGACACAGACAGATGGACACAGACAGACAGACACAGACAGACAGACGCAGATAGATAGACACAGATTGATAGACTGACTTTTTTGATCTGTCTATCTTAAGCCTGATCTGCAGTATCAATCTGCCTTTTTCCTCTATATGATTACATGTATTTTGACTGTCAGATAGATAGATAGATAGATAGATAGATGGATGGATGCAGATAGATAGATGCAGATAGATCAATAGTTACAGACAGATAGACAGACAGACAGACATACAGACGGATAGACGGATACAGATACAGTAGATGCAGATAGATAGATCAAAAAAGTCAACATCATTGTATCAATAGATGCAAATAGATGAATAGATGGATAAGTACAGACAGACAGACAGAGAGACAGATACAGTAGATGCAGATAGATGGATCAAAAACTCAATCTCATCGTATCTATCTGTCATTTTTCTTAAGATGATTACATGTATTATGACTGTCGGATGGATGGATGGATGGATGGATGCAGATAGATGAATAGATGGATAGGTACAGACAGACAGATGAACAGATTTGACTCCAAATGTCAAATACAAATTTAATATAACAAATTTCCTTTTATTGGAACGTTCAGTTTATTGAGAATATATCCAGCAGCACACAAAAACTGATACCAGCTGGGCGTTCATTAAATTCAAGATTTCTCAAGACATTTCTGTCTCCATTTTATTGATCAGCTGGATCATTATTTCAGTATTGTAAGAGAATCACAAGAACGGCTCTTAATGGTCTCAAATCCTTTGTGGTACGATTAACCGTACATAAAGAGCTTGCTGGGCAGATATGCTGACTGTACATTTATCTTCTCTGTGTTTCTATCATGGTAATCACTTCTCTTCACAGTTGAACCAGACACAGTCACATTACTGGGCTCGTTCGAAGCCGTGGAGGGACAGATGATAAATTTGATGTGTTACACTTCCTCCAGTAATCCGCCAGTACAGATCCGCTGGTGGCTCGGGTTCAAGGAGCTCAACCAAACTGACTACACCATCTCTGAGGTATTTTAACCTAACGCTTCATTTAGAGGCTTTCAAACTGTGGTTTGATGGTGAAAGCTATCCAAATATAAAAATGACGTAATTATAAAATGTGCATTTTTAAAAATATGTTGGTGGGTCCAAGGAAAGATACCTACTTGAGTAGGTCGCAAAATGAAACGTTTGGGAACCAATGATGTAAGCTTAGCTATGCACATTAATTTTTTTGAGTGCACAGCCTCCGTTGTGGCACAAGTTATGTGGATATTTACAGATAAACTTCAAAACATTTAAATTTAAAACAAATGAGGATTTTGTTATTATGAGAAGTGCAAAAAATATAATTGGTTTGTTTTGAAACTGGTGAGACTGTGGCAGGCCCCATAGTCTTTAAGTTATTACTCGGAAACACTGCAATAAAGGTGCCAGGTTCCCTCAGTTTTGTACGGTAGTTGTCTTGCAGCACCCGTGTTTATTTACAAATCACACCGGGTACTTGCCAGGTGAGTTCATCCTTAGAGTCATTAACAACACAAATAACCATCTCCACCACAACAGCCAAGGGCACTTGATTACAGAAATAATTCACTTTTCAATATTCTACGAAATAAACTCTGACCCGAAATAACCTCAAAATCTTTATCCAAATTCTGCTTTTATTTTAGATTCTATTAGCGACAACTAATATTCGACGAGATCTGGGGCTTTTAGTGACTCTGTTTTTTAATCTCTCGCTCGTCCTCTCCAGGGCTTGATTTGAATGAAACATAAGTGAATAAAAGCCGACTCGAGGCGCCTCTCTGCCGCACAGGACCCGCGTTCATTTAGAGCTGTTTTACATCTGATCTTTCATTTACATGACAGTGTTAATTCATGATTTTTCTTTCACTTTCCGAGTTGCTCTTTGTGACTTGTTTTTTGATAAGTTTGGCCGTTATTAACCGGCGAAGAAGCGGGTCAGCCCTCTTAGCAGGTGTCAATTAGAGCTCGACAAATGAGCAGAATTATAAAAGGTAAGAGGGGTTAGTTATGTTAATTCCAATGATCAAGGCTCCTTTGGCAAATCATTCTTGTCAGGTTACGTGCAATGATTTCAGTGGGTTAATATAAAAAGAGCTCAGATGCAAAACCCTGTTTTCTTGTAAATGAGCATTTTATATCGGATTCTATATGGATTTTGCCAACAAACCGGTACTTCTGAATGACCAAAGGAATGGATTAAGCGGATTTGAAGCGAAAGTATTTGATGAACATATAATATGGAGATAATATGGATGGAGGTGGCGTTTAGTGGCTTTAGCATCTGAGCTCTTCACAGGGCCGGCCCTGGCCAATTTGCTGCCCTAGGCAAGATTTCACCTGGTGCCCTTTAGAATCACAGAATCACAATTGTGTTCCAATCATTTTGTTCATAAACTTACACAGAAAGAAACTGCACAGCTTTGTCTTGTTTTTCTTTATTTTGAAAATATTTTGGAAACACACACAAACACACGCAGACGAACACATACACACAATACCCTGTTACTCAGGCATTTGATCTTGACATTGTTAAAATCTTGTCTTTTTTACACGTTTTAACACTGTGCATTTAACTTAAAATATTTAATTGTGTACAAGAAAACAGCTGTTATTAATGAACTACTAGTAGCATGTTGTAGTGTCTCGGGAGATTGTGCTCATTGTTAAACAGCCCTGCGGCTATACTGCACCGAAGCGGCAGTTCAAAACACAAACCCAGAACTCAGCGAACGTCAAGAACAAGAAAAAAAACAATAAGGCCAAGACGCGGGATTCAAATTACGTTACACGGACCATGTATACACTTCAATGTTTCTGGACAGAAATACCAACTTTGTCTGGTACTAATAAGCTGCACATTGGAGCGCTGGCTGCTCCCCGCGGTGCTGAAGACGCGTGATGGCACATATACACAGATATTTACGTGCAGTCTATTGGAAAGCGGAGGAGTCATTAGTTGGGTTTAGTAAAATAACGAAATTACAGCTTTTAAATAGAAGAAAAAAAGGTTTTTTGTAAAGAGATTTTTTTTAAGTTTAAAAGTGCAGAACTCTTCTCAAGGGGAAGAAAGCTATACTTTTCCCCTTACGTCCAACCTATCGGAAAGCGCAGATGAGTTGGTTGGGTTAGTAAAATAATGAAATTATAGATTTAAGTACAAAATAGTATTCATATAAAGAGAAATATTGAAATAAAAAATGCAGAACTCTTCTTAAGTGGAAGTAATAAAGTAAAATAACGAATAATAATTATATAATAACGAATAATATTTTCCAATAGGTTGCACGTAAATATCTGTGCCGCCACCAGTACTCCGTCCGAGCGCGTCTTTAGCACCGCGGCCAGCACTCCAATGCGCAGCTTATTAATACCAAACAAAGTGAACAAGTAGGTATTTCTGAGCAGAAACATTGAAATTTAAACATGGTCTGTGTAACATTATGTAAATTCCACGTCTCTGTCTGATTGTTGTTTCCATTTTCTTGTTCTTGACGTTCGCTGAATTCTGGGTTTATATTTTAAACTGCCGCTTCAGTGCAGTATAGCCACAGAGCTATTTAACAAGCACGATCTTCCGAGATACTATGCTACTAATAATTCATTAATAACTGCTGTTTTCTTGTGCAAAATATTTATATTATAAAATATATAAATATTTATAGTTAAATGTTTATATACATATATTAAAAAAATAATAATTTGGGCGCACGGACGACCCAAGGGGTCGGCGGCGCCCTTAGCATTTGCCTATTCCGCCTATGCCCAGGGCCGGCCCTGGCTCTTCATACTCTATGTCTTCTGAAGTGGAATGATACGTTTGTAAGAGATAAAACGATTAATACAGTATTTTGACCTTGTTTAGCAACACATGCCATAACCATGGAAACATACAAATTAGCTCAGCAAATTAAAATTGGCAGCACGTAGATTAACTTAAAGGGGACAGAGAATGAAAAAACACTTTTACCTTGTCTTTGTTGAATAATGGTAGTCTACCCACATTCACAAACATACAAAAAGTGCTAAACATGCTAAACATCTCAGTCTCATAGAAATTTCTCTTTTAGAAATGTCAGCCAGAAAACAGCCCAATCTGAAAAACTGATGTTTATGACATCACAGGCATCTAACTGCCCCTCCACTTTAAAATAGTTGGCTACATTTTTTGAGTGGCAGCAAAGTCAGCCAATCAGTAATGAGATTGCAAGTTAAGCCAGTAGGGGGAGCCAAATAGGTGCAAAACCACTTGTTTAAAATCCCCCACCCTAATAGAGCTATCTGAGAGAGGTTTTTAGGAAGCTTCTAAGGCATTACAGATGCAAACCAAAAAATTTTTGTCTACATGTCACATCACAGAACAAGGATAAATACTCCGTTCAATCATTCTATGTCACCTTTAAATATACACAACACACGGCTCGTATACACAGTGGCTCAGTGGATAGCCTCAAAGCAAGATGGTCCCCGGTTCGAGCCCCGGCAAGGTCAGGTGGTCTTTCTGTGTGGAGTTTGCATGTTATCCCTTTGTCAGCGTGGGTTTACTCCGTGTACTCCGGTGTCCTCCCACAGGCCAAAAACATGCAAGTTAGGCAAATTGGAGATGCCAAATTGTCCCTCCCCCAACCTGTGTATGGATCAACTTGTCTTGTGTATTGAATTAACTGGATCTCGCCATGAATATAGCCGTAGATGCTGGAATGGCGTAAAGAAATAAAGGAAGAAGAAGAAGAATACACACAGACAAAACATATACACCGATGAGCCATTACATTATGACCACCCCATCCTTAAGCAACGAGTGAAATTGGCAAACCCAACCAAGCCACATAGAGAGCAGTATATATACCACCAGCAGAGTGTTTGGTTTCCTTGGAACAATTTCAGAAACGACTTGGAAAAATGTCTTGTGGGTTGTTCACGTGCCACTGTAGTAAATTCATATCAAAAGTGGTGCACGGATGGCCAAATGACTAACTGGCATCCAGCTGAGTGTCATCTGAAGCTCGTTGATGCCAGAAGGGAGTAAAGACTGTCGGCCAGTGACAACAGTGACTGCAACACTTTTGCGTATGGGCATGCGTAGCCGACGACCCAGCCAGGTCCCCATGCTAACTGCACACCAACAATGCATGAAATGGGCCCAAGATCATTGTGATTGGGCCATGGATGGTTGAAATAAAGTTGGCTTAAGATTCAAGGTGCATCTCGTTGATGATCGAGTGCAGATACGCCGATTGCCAACAGAGGCTATGACAACCTGATAACCTGTCGGACACACACAGGCTGGGCGATGTTTTCTTGGGACACTTTAGACCCCGTTCTCACAATTTCACCATCCCTGACAGCTGTCAGTTATCTGAACAGCATTGTGGACCAAGTGCACCCATTCATGGCAACTATGTTCCCTGCCAGTGATGGCCATTACCAACATGATAATGCACCATGCGACACTGCCAGAATCATGGAGAAGTGGCTCGAACCAAACTGAACATTCAACTTGGACTAACATGTTTGCGCTACACCCATAGACTGTAAAAAAAATGGACGTAGTGTCCGTGCCGTCGCCAGCTTGGCCGCACGTCACCGCGAATCACTCGTGGAAAACCGAAAATGGGTAAAGAGAAGGGACATGGGTGAAGCTGAGGTGGCTGGTTGCTGAAACCGCGCCCGCCTAGCTCGATTCTAGTGACAACAGTGGCTGTTCACCCCTCACTCAAGTGGCCACGCCCTTAATTATGCAGAAGTTTAAGGCTTAATATAATTTAAATGGATGAGTTACAAAAAAATTCACCCCCCTCACAGTTGTCATGAAGGGCAAAATTAACTATACAGACCAAAAAACTTTTTGTACCAGGCTGTAAACATATTATATGTTACTACTGTAAAGTTGGGCATTTTAACATGGTGGTCTATGGGAATTGACTCCCTTTTGGAGCCAGCCTCAAGCGGCCAGTCGATGAATTGCAGTTTAAGTCACTTCCGTATTGGCTTCATCAAACAGATCGGAAGGTTGCCCCTTGGCTACACCCCAACCCGTCCGCAATATACAACTAGAGGACCTGCTGATGACATTATGTCACTAGATACCCCAGGAAACATATTGCCATCTTGTCAAATCAATGTTTCGCCTCATAGCTGGCTAAAGGACTCCCATACAGGATATTGGGCAGGTGGTCATAATGTAATGGCTCATCGGTGTCAGGAATGGTGGTGGATGAACCCAAGTGCAGACAGCTCTCAACTCAAAAGACTTTTATTAATAAACAAAAACTCCCTCGAGGGGGTAAACAAGACAAGAATTAAATAAAACCACGACAAGACTCCTGACGGTGTCACACAAAAACATACAATGATACCACAAAGACAAGAGACACAATGGCATTAAAATAGGGAAACTAATTAGGGGACAACAACAAACAGGTGAGGAAACTAATCATACATAATTAGAAAACAGGAGGGTAAGGTTAAGACTAAAGACAGGAGAGCACGTGCCACACATAACACATAGGTCACGTGACTCTCCACACAAACACAGAACACATATGAGGGTGTCAGGATCCTGGTACTAGAAACAAGACTAAACACATAATGACATTCAGGACCCTGACACTACCCCTCCTTTAAAGGATGCCACACGGCATCCCAACACAACAGTACATGACAAAACAATAAACAAAGTCCAACGGCCAGAAGGCCAACAGTGCCCAATGTCCGGACCCCCGAAAACAAGAAGGCGGGACAGACGGTCTCCGCCCAGGAAGTGGGCCCGGAACCCAGCACCGCTCGGCCCGCCGACCCCGAACAGGACACAGGACATGCCGTACAGGAACGCTCGCGGGGCTCACTGACCAGTGAGCATCCCGGAGCTTGCTGGCCGATCCTCTGTCGCGGGGCTCGCTGAACAGAGCTCCGTCGCGGCGACAGTCCGACGTGCAAACACTCCCACGGGATCCGCCGACCAGGAACTTCCCGCGAATCTCACCTTCCCGGCACTTATCCGCGGGGCTCACCGACCAGCACACTCCCGTGGGGCTCGTCGATCCGGATCTGTCCCGCGGAGCTCCCCGAACAGGAACACTCCCGCGAAGCTCGTCGACCAGTAGCCCTACCGAAGACGCCACCGATCAGGAACACACCCGCGGGGCTCACTGCACGGCCACAGGAACACAACGGCACAGACAACGGCAGGACGGGGCAGGACTGGACAGACAGCAGGACAAGGCAGGACTGGACAGACAGCAGGACAAGGCAGGACTGGACGGACAGGAACACACGACGAAGATGAACTGAACGAGGTAACAAAACCAAAACAGAGCTGTCTGCTGGGTTCAAGTGTGGTGGTATCATTCTGTCAGGAATGGTGGTGGATGAACCCAAGTGCAGACAGCTCTCAACTCAAAAGACTTTTATTAATAAACAAAAACTCCCTCGAGGGGGTAAACAAGACAAGAATTAAATAAAACCACGACAAGACTCCTGACGGTGTCACACAAAAACATACAATGATACCACAAAGACAAGAGACACAATGGCATTAAAATAGGGAAACTAATTAGGGGACAACAACAAACAGGTGAGGAAACTAATCATACATAATTAGAAAACAGGAGGGTAAGGTTAAGACTAAAGACAGGAGAGCACGTGCCACACATAACACATAGGTCACGTGACTCTCCACACAAACACAGAACACATATGAGGGTGTCAGGATCCTGGTACTAGAAACAAGACTAAACACATAATGACATTCAGGACCCTGACAATCGGTGTATGTGTCTTGGCAGGTATCGTAACACGTGTCGAAATACATGTCTTTATGTTGAACTTCTGTATATGACAGTATATATGTGTGTTACAGGGAGATAATGGTGGAATGACGACAATATCTAACCTGACACATAAAGTCTCACGTGAGGATAACAATCTTTCCCTCACCTGTGAGGCGTTTAACAAAGGCACTCGCTTCTCCAAGGTCCAATCAGAACCGCTCATCGTCTACTGTAAGCAATTAAACTCTTTGTGACATTTTTGTTGAGCTTTTGTTCGTCATGTTAAAGCGATTCTTTCTCAGATCCTCCTCAAAAGGTTTGGTTGGATGCTCCTCCACCGGACCGCTTCTTGCACTCAGGCACAACATTTCGTCTAGTTTGTTTCTCCACTGGTGGGAATCCCACAGGGACACTGACGTGGTTGAAGGTTTGCAGTGTGGATTTTTGCAAACATCTTTATAATCAAAATCGGAATTGATTGTTTTTTTTTTTAATTCATTGATTTACCTGTGTATAAACTGCAGAATGGCAAAGTTGTGCCGACAGCTTCGAAACAGGTATCTTCACAGCGTGGGGTGTCACGAGAGCTTCTTCTCACCCTTCAGCCCAGTGACAATCTGGCCATCTACCGATGCGACTCGTCCAACAAGGCCAAGAAAGTTATCTCTGCTCAAACGAAACTCAGGGTTCTGTGTAAGCTATTAAAATTTGCACAATAATGTGGCTTGTACAAGCAATTTCTCAAACTGTGACCCTGGATAACAAAACCAGTCATAAGTGTAAATTTTTGGTCGAGATACAACAATTTGAAAATCTGGAATCTAAATATTGAGAAAATAGCCTTTTAAAATTGTCAAAATAAGTGCTTAGCATTGCATCCACTCACAAAAATAAAAGTTTTGATATATTTACAGTATACAATTTACAAAAATCTTCATGGAACATGATCTTTACATAATCTAATGATTTTTTTGGCAAAAAAGAAAAAACAATAATTTTGACCCATATCATGTATTTCTGGCTATTGCTACAAATATACCTTAGCGACTTATCACTGATTTTGTGGTCCTATTACTGGATTTTGTTCTATAAAACAGGTAAAACTCTCATTATGTATAATAATCTAGTGTTCACTGGTTATATATGCTAATATGTATGAATGTGTCTGTGTGTATTATTATGTGACCTTGTCTAAAACCAGGCTAAAGTCTCAATCTAATAATGCGATTAGGAGCATCAAAGTTTGATTTTAGATTGATTTCAATAATTGTCATGACCTTACGCAGTCAATATTAAAGATATCAAGGTTACATTTTCAACATTATGTAGGATGATTTTACGTAATTTGATAAAAAATATTACTTTAGCTACGTTTTCTCAGACTGGGTCACTAGAATATCTACTTGAAGGGGTGTTCATAAGACTGACATGACACCTTCATAATCATGACATGACACGTGTCATGAACATGAAGGAGATATTATGCACGTTTATGACAATTGTCATCAAGTGTCGTTTGTTCAATTATGTCATTTTTAATGCAAAGATGACATTGTTTGAATTTTTTGACAAAACTGTCATAAATCTGTCATAAACATGACATAGCAGAATAATGATCAAACTTAGGAAACTACCTAGCTTTATGGGTTAACATTACATTAAACTGTCATTTAAATCTCATTAAGTGTTAATTAAAATAAAATTTTAAATACCTAAACAAAATGCAAGCGACACGTCAAAAGATTATACTCAACTTCATGTATGTGCACAATACATAAAAAACTGACAACTAACAGAACTTGTTCTTCCTCACACAGAGAGTTCTGAAATTTTCGGACATAGAAGAAAAACGAACAAAACATTTAATTAATTTAATTAAATTAATTTAATGTAATTAACTTTTTCCAGCGATATGGACCCAATTGCTTAACCCATTATTGTACTGTTTTCATTTAATTTTAGGTGAATCTGTCTCCAAATGCAATCAAATATAATTTTATCAATTTGAATTATTATTTTAATTATTATTGAATGATTGTTTTTTATTTGTTTAACACATGGAGGAAACTTAAAAAAAACATTATGAAAGGAAGAATATTTATGACATTGTTATAAAACTATTTGACTAAGTATTAACACTTAATGACATTTTAATGACAAATTGTATTTGTACCACTGTAGTTGAGGTCAAGAAAAATATTCATGATGCTGTTAAAAAAATATTTGACAGAGTATTAACACTTAATGACATTTTAATGACAAATTATATTTGTAACACTGTAGTTGAGGTCAAGAAAAATATTCATAACACTGTTATAAAAATATTTGACAGAGTATTAACACTAAATGACATTTTAATGACAAATTCAATTTGTATCACTGGTAAAAAGTGGTCAGTTATGTTGTCTTGGTAATGTCAAGTTGTCATGACAAGTTATGATGTATTGGTTAATGTCACATTGTCATAACAAAGACACTGCAAACAATGTTATCTTTGCATTAAAAATGACATAATTAAACAAATGACACTTAATGACAGTTGTCATAAATGTCCATACATTTTTCTTCATGTTCATGGCACGCGTCATGTCAGTCTTATGAACAACCTTTCGAGTAAAGGGATACTCCACTTAGTGTTAATTTCGTCAGACGAGACGAGACGAAATATGTTCGTCAACGACCTTTTTTTCCATGACTAAGACGAGACGATGACGAGACTGCACCAATGTCCAAAAACGCTGACTAAGACTAAATTAACATGCATTTTTGTTGACGAAAAAAGACGAGACTAAAATGTTTTGCATAAAATAAAAACTAAGATAAAATCTCTCTTCATTTTCGTCTACAATCGTCTCAACTACATTTTATGCAATGAGGTCATATTTAAATGTGAATTCATTCATAAAAAGACTGCGTGCTCTTATTATGAAACTGCGCGCCTGTCATAACTCCAAACGAGCTCGCACTGCTGAAGTCTCCATGCTAAGTGTTCACAATATATCATCAGTTTGCAGTTTAAGTCCACAAACGTATTACATATGAGAAATGTTGATATTTCTCTGTTGTTTCCATCGGATTTTGTATCAAATAATCTTCATATGGTTTTCAACAATTGCACACGCAGCGATTCTACTATGGAAAAGGCATCCGCGATCAGACCGCGGTCAAGCCAGCCGTGGTTTGAAAAAACACGGTCAAGCCAGCCGCGATTCAGATTCTGATGCGCGCCTACTGTGTTGTTTACGGTAATTTCGTTTGAAGGTGTCGTCATACACTGCTCCGGGCGTCTCGCTCGCTCGCTCTTTCTCTCCCTCTCTCTGTGCGCGTCGCTCGCTCCCCCCCCCCCCTCTCTCTCTCTCTGTGTGCGTGTGTCTGTGTGTGTGTGTGTGTGTGTGTGTGTGTGCGTGTGTGTGTGTTTGTGTGTGTTATGTATCTATGTGTTCACTTTCCTTACTGGGTTAAATGTCACAAAATCATGTTTCACTACTTAATTTGTTTGTTTTTTAATACTATTATTTAATAAAATATTTTTCCTGTAGATCACCTATGGTACGTCTCCTTTATATTACCCTACATTTAAACTTGTAAAATAATTATTTTTAATTTACTAAAATATAATGAAATACCAGCAAGTTTGTAATTTAACATTCCTACTTTGTGCTAAAGTGTACATGTTGTACACTACAAATATACCAATTAAAAGTATTTAACAAATTGCACAGTTGAGTACATGTTAATAAGATTATTTTAAGATTTAAAGACAAATTTATCAACGCAAAGAGTACATTTACAAAGTGTAAATTCCCTCTGCTAAAACAAACATAAGTGACATATCTTACAGTTTCTCTGAATTGCTAACCATTAGTCAAATCATGCACTCTTTTTGCAAAACTCTAAACACAAACTTTTCACTAAAACACACATTTTACACTGCAATGCACTTGCTAAACACAGGTAGGCAAAAGTTGAACACTACTACAACAAAGTTAACATCGGGTAAACACAACAACTCAACATTGTACACACTTTTTTCTAATGGTATTTTTTTTACCAATTGTGTGGATTGGAAACAGTCTGAGAGGCAGATGAAGAGTATGATAAAGAGCAGGACATCAGAAATGATGCAAATTGGCAAAATTTGCAGTTGAACTGCTGACTTTTTACAAAATACAAGTGCTGCTTAAAGTAATATTGAACACTTACTATTACTTGCAATAGTTACAGTAAAATATTCACCGAACTTAAATTATGATTACAGTAATGGAGCTTTTTAACAGTATTTGTCAAGGGTGTTGTTATATATGCAGCATAACCGAGAAATAAGCATATTTTAATGCTTTAGAAATTACATTTCTTACAAGTAGAAAAAATGGACGGTCATATCCTGTAGGGGACGTCCTATACTACATACACAGTTAAAATTGACCAACATTACTGCATAGTTTTGGAGAAACAGTTGATTTTCTTCTTTAAATGACTATAGAAATTACATTTCCTACAAGTAGAAAAAATGGATGGTCATATCCTGTAAGGGGCATACTATACTACATACAAAGTTAAAATGGACATATATTACAGCATAGTTTTGGAGAAACAGTTGATTTTCTTCTTTAAATGACTATAGAAATTACATTTCTTATAGAAAAAATGGACGGTCATATCCTGTAGGGGGCATACTATACTACATACAGTTAAAATTCACCAACATTACTGCATAGTTTTGGAGAAACAGTTGATTTTCTTCTTTAAATATCTATAGAAATGACATTTCTTACAAGTAGAATAAATGGACGGCCATATCCTGTAGGGGACATCCTATACTACATACAGTTAAAATTCACCAAAATTACTGCATAGTTTTGGAGAAACAGTTGATATTCTTCTTTAAATAGCTATAGAAATGACATTTCTTACAAGTAGAACAAACGGACCGTCATATCCTTTAGGGGGCATCCTATTATACATACACAGTTAAAATTGAACAACATTACTGCATAGTTTTGGAGAAACAGTTGATTTTCTTCTTTAAATGACTATAGAAATGACATTTCTTACAAGTAGAAAAAATGGACGGTCATATCCTGTAGGGGACGTCCTATACTAAATACACAGTTAAAATTGACCAACATTACTGCATAGTTTTGGAGAAACAGTTGATTTTCTTCTTTAAATAGCTATAGAAATGACATTTCTTACAAGTAGAAAAAATGGACGGTCATATCCTGTAGGGGACGTCCTATACTACATACACAGTTAAAATTGACCAACATTACTGCATAGTTTTGGAGAAACAGTTGATTTTCTACTTTAAATGACTATAGAAGTGACGTTTCTTACAAGTAGAAAAAATGGACGGCCACGTCCTGTAGGGGACGTCCTATACTACATACACAGTTAAAATTGAACAACATTACTGCATAGTTTTGGAGAAACAGTTGATTTTCTTCTTTAAATGACTATAGAAATGACATTTCTTACAAGTAGAAAAAATGGACGGTCATATCCTGTAGGGGACGTCCTACACTACATACACTTCCAAAATGGACATATATTACAGCATAGTTTTGGATAAACCTTTGATTTTCCACTTCAAATGACTATAAAAAATTACATTTCTTACAAGTAGAAAAAAAGGACAGCCATATCCTGCAGGGGACGTCCCACACCACACACACAGTCCAAATTGACCAAAACCACAGCATAGTTTTGGAGAAGCGGTTGATTTTCTTCTTTGAATGGCTGTGGAAATTACACTTCTTACGGGTGGAAAAAACGAACGGTCGTGTCCTGTGGGGGACGTCCTGTACTACATGTACAGTTGGAATTGACATATATTGCAGCATAGTTTTGAAGAAACAGTTGATTATCTTCTTTAAATAGCTATAGAAATGACATTTCTTACAAGTAGAAAAAACGGACGGTCATATCCTGTAGGGGACGTCCCATACTACATACACAGTTAAAATTGACCAAAATTACTGCATAGTTTTGGAGAAACAGTTGATTTTCTTCTTTAAATTACTATAGAAATGACATTTCTTACAAGTAGAAAAAGTGGACGGTCATATCCTGTAGGGGGCATCCTATTATACATACACAGTTAAAATTGACATATATTACAGCATAGTTTTGGAGAAACTGTTTATTCTCTTTTTAAAATGACTATAGAAATGACATTTCTTACAAGTAGAAAAAATGGACGGTCATATCCTGTATGGGACGTCCCAAACTACATACACGGTTAAAATGGACATATATTACAGCATAGTTTTGAAGAAACAGTTGATTTTCTTCTTTAAATGACTATAGAAATGACATTTCTTACAAGTAGAAAAAATGGACGGTCATATCCTGTAGGGGACATCCTATACTACATACACAGCTAAAATTGGCCAAAATTACTGCATAGTTTTGAAGAAACAGTTGATTTTCTTTTTTAAATAGCTATAGTAATGACATTTCTTACAACTAGAAAAAATTGACAGTCATATCCTGTAGAGGGCGTCCCATACTACATACACAGTTATAATTGACATATATCACAGCATAGTTTTGGAGAAACAATTGATTTTCTTCTTTAAATAACCATAGAAATTAGATTTTTTTACAAGTAGAAAAAATGGACGTTCATGTCCTGTGGGGGGCGTCCCATACTACATACACAATTAAAATGTACCAATATTACAGCAGCATAACTGAGAAATAAGCCATTTTTTACTTTTGATGCCTGTAGAAATTACATTTTTTACAAGTGGAAAGAATAGACGGTCATATACTGTGGGGAGCGTATCACACCACACACACTGCCACTATGGACCAAAATTACAGCAGCATTACTTAGAAATAAGCAATTTTCTAATCTAAATGGGTATAGAAATTAATTTTTTTACAAGTAGAAAAAATAGATACTTATAACCGGTAGGAGGCGTCTCGCGGTACATACAGAGTTAAAATGGACCAATATTACAGCAGCATTACTAAGAAATAAGCAATTTCTGATTTATATGGCTACAGAAAATAATTTTTTTACAAGTAGAAAAGATGAACAATCATATCCTGTAGGGGGCGTCTCACACTACATATACAGTTAAAATGAATCAATATTACAACAGAATTACTAAGAAATAAGCAATTTTCTAATTTCAATGGCTATGGAGATTGCATTTTTAGAAGTAGAAAAAATGAATGGTCATATCCTGTAGTGGGCGTCCCACACTACATACACAGCTATATGAGAACTAATATTACTGTATAATTAGGGAGAAACAGTCATTATTCTTCTTTTAATAGATATAGAGATACATTTCTTACAAGTAGAAAAATTAACATTATTTACTATGGGGGCGTTTTTTCTACTTGTAAGAACTGTCATTTCTATAGCTATTTAAATAAGAAAATCAACTGTTTCTTCAAAACTATGCAGTAATTTCGGTCAATTTTAACTGTGTATGTAGTTTGGGACGCCCCCTACAGGATATGACCGTCCGTGTTTTCTACTTGTAAGAAGTGTCAGTTCTAGAGTCATTTTAAAAAGAGAATAAACTGTTTCTCCAAAACCATGCTGCAATATATGTCAACTTCAACTGTGCATGTAGTATGGGATGCCCCCTACAGGATATGACCGTCTATTTTTTCTACTTGTAAGAAATGTCATTTCTATAGCTATTTAAAGAAGAAAATCAACTGTTTCTCCAAACCTATGCAGTAATTTTGGTCAATTTTAGCTGTGTATGTAGTATGGGACGTCCCCTACAGGATATGACCGTTCATTTTTTCTACTTGTAAGAAATGTAATTTCTATAGTCATTTAAAGTAGAAAATCAACTGTTTCTTAACTGTGCTGTAATATATGTCCATTTTAACTGTGTATGTAGTATAGGACGTCCCCTACAGGATATGACCGTCCATTTTTTCTACTTGTAAGAAATGTCATTTCTATAGCTATTTAAAGAAGAAAATCAACTGTTTCTCCAAAACTATGCAGTAATGTTGGTCAATTTTAACTGTGTATGTAGTATAGGACGTCCCCTACAGGATATGACCGTCCATTTTTTCTACTTGTAAGAAATGGCATTTCTATAGTCATTTAAAGTAGAAAATCAACTGTTTCTCCAAAACTATGCTGTAATATATGTCCATTTTAACTGTGTATTTAGTATAGGACGTCCCCTACAGGATATGACCGTCCGTTTTTTCTACTTGTAAGAAATGGCATTTCTATAGTCATTTAAAGTAGAAAATCAACTGTTTCTCCAAAACTATGCTGTAATATATGTCCATTTTAACTGTGTATTTAGTATAGGACGTCCCCTACAGGATATGACCGTCCATTTTTTCTACTTGTAAGAAATGTCATTTCTATAGCTATTTAAAGAAGAAAATCAACTGTTTCTCCAAAACTATGCAGTAATGTTGGTCAATTTTAACTGTGTATGTAGTATAGGACGTCCCCTACAGGATATGACTGTCAGTTTTTTCTACTTGTAAGAAATGTAATTTCTATAGCTATTTAAAGAAGAAAATCAACTGTTTCTCCAAAACTATCCAGTAATGTTGGTCAATTTGAACTGTGTATGTAGTATAGGACGTCCCCTACTGGATATGACTGTCAGTTTTTTCTACTTGTAAGAAATGTCATTTCTATAGTCATTTAAAGAAGAAAATCAACTGTTTCTCCAAAACTATGCAGTAATGTTGGTCAATTTTAACTGTGTATGTAGTATAGGATGCCCCTTACAGGATATGACCGTCAGTTTTTTCTACTTGTAAGAAATGTCATTTCTATAGCTGTTTAAAGAAGAAAATCAACTGTTTCTCCAAAACTATGCAGTAATGTTGGTCAATTTGAACTGTGTATGTAGTATAGGACGTCCCCTACTGGATATGACTGTCAGTTTTTTCTACTTGTAAGAAATGTCATCTCCACAGCAATTCAAAGAAGAAAATCAACTGCCTCTCCAAAACCACGCAGCAATGTTGGTCAATTTCAACTGTGCATGCAGTACTGGACGTCCCCCACAGGACACGACCGTCCATTTTTTCTACTTGTATGAAATGTCATTTCTATAGTCATTTAAAGAAGAAAATCAACTGTTTCTCCAAAACTATGCAGTAATGTTGGTCAATTTTAACTGTGTATGTAGTATAGGACGTCCCCTACAGGATATGGCCGTCCATTTTTTCTACTTGTAAGAAATGTCATTTCTATAGTCATTTAAAGTAGAAAATCAACTGTTTCTCCAAAACTATGCTGTAATATATGTCCATTTTAACTGTGTATTTAGTATAGGACGTCCCCTACAGGATATGACCGTCCATTTTTTCTACTTGTAAGAAATGTCATTTCTATAGCTATTTAAAGAAGAAAATCAACTGTTTCTCCATAACTATGCAGTGGTGTTGGTCAATTTTAACTGTGTATGTAGTATAGGACGTCCCCTACAGGATGTGACCGTCAGTTTTTTCTAGTTGTGGGAAATGTCATTTCTATAGCTATTTAAAGAAGAAAATCAACTGTTTCTCCAAAACTATCCAGTAATGTTGGTCAATTTGAACTGTGTATGTAGTATAGGACGTCCCCTACTGGATATGACTGTCAGTTTTTTCTACTTGTAAGAAATGTCATTTCTATAGTCATTTTAAAAAGAAAATAAACTGTTTCTCCAAAACTATGCAGTAATGTTGGTCAATTTTAACTGTGTATGTAGTATAGGACGTCCCCTACAGGATATGACCGTCAGTTTTTTCTACTTGTAAGAAATGTCATTTCTATAGTCATTTAAAGTAGAAAATCAACTGTTTCTCCAAAACTATGCTGTAATATATGTCCATTTTAACTGTGTATTTAGTATAGGACGTCCCCTACAGGATATGACCATCAGTTTTTTCTACTTGTAAGAGGTTTGGTTTCTGTAGTCATTTGAAGTGGAAAATCAACTGTTTCTCCAAAACCATGCTGCAATATATGTCAACTCCAACTGTATATGTAGTATAGGACGTCCCCCACAGGACATGACCATTCGTTTTTTCCACTTGTATGAAATGTCATTTCTATAGCTATTTAAAGAAGAAAATCAACTGTTTCTCCAAAACTATGCAGTAATGTTGGTCAATTTTAACTGTGTATGTATAATAGGATGCCCCCTACAGGATATGGCCGTCCATTTTTTCTACTTGTAAGAAATGTCATTTCTATAGTCATTTAAAGTAGAAAATCAACTGTCTCTCCAAAACCATGCTGCAATATATGTCAACTTCAACTGTGTATGTAGTATGGGACGTCCCCTACATGATATGAGCATCAATTTTTTCTACTTGTAAGAAATGTCATTTCTATGTTCACTTAAAGAAGTAAATCAATTGTTTCTCCAAAACCATGCAGTAATATAGATCCATTTTAACTGTGTATTTAGTTTAGGATGCCCCCCACAGGATATGACCATCCATTTTTTCTACTTGTAAAAAATGCAATTTCCATAGGCATTAAAAGTACAAAAATAATTGATTATTTCTCTGTAATGCTGCTGTAGTGTTGGTCCATTTTGGCTGTGTGTGTGGGACGCCCCCTGCAGGATGTGACCGTTCATTTTTTTCTAGTATTGGAATGTGTCACTTGTGTTTGTTTGCAGAGGGAATTTACACTTAATTTAAGTGCACTTTGTAAATGTAGTCTTTTATATTTATAGTGTACAACATGTCATGTACCCTTTTGCAACGAAATAGGAATGTTAAATACTTGCTGGTATTTCACTATATATTAGTAAAAATAATTATTTTTTATTTAAGTTTACATGCAGGGCAATACAAAGGAGACGCACCATAGGTGATCCACAGGAAAAATATTTTATATAATAATAGTGTTAAATAAATAAAAAACAGACAATTTAACAAACAACTGGTAAAGTGTGACATGATTTTGTCACATTTAACCCATCCAAGTAAGTAGTGAACACCACACAAGAGAGAGAGAGAGAGAGAGAGAGAGAGAGAGAGAGAGAGAGAGAGAGAGAGAGCGAGTGAGAGAGAGAGAAAGAGAGCGAGTGAGAGAGCGAGAGAGAGCGAGTGAGAGAGAGAGAGCGAGTGAAAGAGAGAGAGCGAGTGAGAGAGAGAACGGACGGGCGAGCGAGAGACACCCAGAGCAGTTGGCAGAAATACACAGCAACACTTATCATTAATTCACAAAGACGGACACATTCTTGGATATTACAGGCGCAAGAGATGATAAACAACATAAATGACAGCGCGTATGGGTTTAGTAGGTACAACAAATCTTCAAACGCTACGTGTGTAGAAATTACCGTAAACAACACAGTAGGCGCGCATCAGAATCTGAATCGCGGCTGGCTTGACCGTGTTTTTTCAAACCACGGCTGGCTTGACCGCGGTGCGATCAGGTCAGTAAGAGTCTCATGTGTAAAATGAGCCAACACTCATTATGATTAATATTTCACAAACAGCTAAAAAGTTTAGTGTTATGCAGCATTGTGTTGATGTTTTTGTGTCGTATTCTCGTGCACCTGTTGTCTTTAGTAACTTAGACGGCTTGTCTTTCTGATCCACATTCGCTATTTACCAACATTGTTGATGTACCTAACATTATTCAAGTATTCTGAATGTACAGTATATTGTGAGGACAAAAGCTTATTATAAGTTACTGATCGCTGTCTGGGTGCTTTCCTATCGTCCATCACTGAATAAATGGTGACGCAATTTATATGCTGAGATACGGCACTGCCATTAACAAAGTTGCATTCAACAAAAATCATTCAACAAGTGTATTTTGTCAGGTGATTATGACATTTAACCAATATTTGAGATGTGTGTAACACTATTTGACTGAAATGGTTATCAGAAATAATCTCAGAAATAATTTATTTAAAAAAAGAGACAAAAATGTTTTAACTAAAACTTGACTAAGATGTATTAAGTCTTCTTTTGACTAAAATTAGACTGAAATGACAAGACGTTTAGTTGACTAAAACTAGACTAAAATGACGGGACTTTTAGTCGACAAAAACTTGACTAAGATACCTCGAGTTGTCTTTTGACTAAAACTAGACTAAAATGATGAGACTTTTAGTCGACTAAAACTTGACTAAAACAAAAAGATATGCACAAGACTAAGACTAAGACGAAATTAAAAATAGGTGACAAAATTAACACTAACTCCACTTTCATAAAAAAAACTTCAGATTATTAAGTCTTTCTTTGTTTAGTCGAGAAGAAATTACGTTTTTTTGAGGAAAACATTCCAGGATTTTTCTACACATAGTGGACTTTAGTGGACCTCAACAGTTTACAGTTTCAATGCAGCTTCAAAGTACTCTGAACAATCCCAACCGAAGCATAAACGCCTTATCTAGTTAAACAATCCTCATTTTCGCAAAAAAAGTACTTCAAGTGTGCGTTTCACATTATGTAACCTGTGACCTTTCAACATAATAACTTAAAGGTGCTCTAAGCAAATTCACACGTTTTAGACCATACATTTTTTTTTGTTACATACAGCAAACATCTCCTCACTATCTGCTTGCTGCCTGTCCACTGATCAAACTGTAAAAAAACGCGATCTCTGTAGACAGCCCAGGCTCCACAAACTGCAATAAAAACAAAGTGGCCAATCCTACAAACAGAAACCATAACAAAGTGTTCCAGCCAATAAACGACAAGAAGGATTTGGGGATGGGGGTCGGGCGCGTTCATGAAAGCACGGAAGGGAGGGGGAGGAGTTAACTACCCTCCGTTTGTTTGAAAACAGTTCAAACATCAACAAAAAGTAACGTCACACGGATTCGCTTAGAGCGCCTTTAATACGTAAGGTCACGCTGGCGCGCCAAACGGCTAGTGTAAGATGAGAAGTTGTGGTTTCAAAGTAACATGACGATAGTTTCACTAGATAACTCAGTTGGGATCATTAAGAGCCATTTTGAAGCGGCATTGAAACTTCAGTTTTAAACTGCATTGTAAACTGTTGAGGTCCACTAAAGTCCTATATATATGGAGAAAAACTTCAACTGAACTAAGAAAGATATAAACATCTTGAGGGTGAGTAAATTATTGGGATTTTTTATGAAAGTGGAGCAATCCTTTAATATGTTCTCTCTGGTTCAGTTCCAGCTATAAGCGTGAAGATTGTGGCCAAGCAGAAAGAACTACGCAAGGGGGAAACGCTTCATCTGGAGTGCCTGGCTGGGAGCAGCAACCCTACTGCGAATATCAGCTGGAGCCTTGGCCCTGTCAAGTACCGAAACTCTCATTTAGATGAATACAAACATGCAGAAATGCACACGCAGGCCCGACTAATACTGTTTTACTTAGTCTAAAGAGTTCCCGAAGGGATTTAGCCTGCCTGTATTGAACGAGAAAATGCAGCATATCTGATTGATCTAAATCAATAGACTCCAGAGCGTTGCCCTCATTCAACACAACAAAATCTTTGTTTTACACTGCATTCAGCATCATTGATGTGCATTTCACATGAATGTTACTTTAGAAAACACAGATGGCGTGTGATACCGAAAGTGTTCAGTTAAAATGGATTACTGCTGATGCACATCTGTCCAGCTCCGCTTATATCCTCACTTTTCCAGTGCCAAAAGAGCAAAAACGAGTCTTGGTTTGCACAGTAAGGCTCGATAACGGCTTTTACTCGTATGGTGAGAGTGTGAAGTGGTTGCTAAAGCAAATAGGCAGTTTGACAATCCGTCCTGAGACGTTTTTCTTGCCTCTGTATTAAGCTTCGACAGACTGCCCGTGATCACCAAGTCATTACCCTGTTAGAGTCGATCTCAGGCGCTGTCAATATGTGGCTGGATGAAGAAATTCCACTTTGCGGCGGTTGTGAGCAGATAAGGAGTGGTGTTATAGCAGCCAGGATAAGCCTTATGGCTTAGCTTTATTTTCAAAGTAATTTAACAGTGATTGTTGTGTTTGTGAATAGAGGAGGGATTCACTTAGAAAAGAAGGGATTCGTTTAGAAGAGAAACAATTTGATTAGAAGAGGAGAGATTCATTTTGAAACAAAGGGATTCATTTAGAAAAGGATCAATTTGTTTAGAAGAGTAGAGATCCATTTATAAGAAGAGAGATTCGTTTTGGTAAAAACTATGAAAGGATGACTTTATTGTAGAGGTAGATTTGTTTAGAAGAATAGAGATTCATTCAGGAGCGATTCGTTTAAAGAGGGAACAATTTATTTAGAAGAGTAGAGATTAATTCAGAAAACGAGAGATTAATTTCGAAGAGTAATGATTTAGAAGAGCAGAGATCCGTTTATAAGAGGAGGGATTCATTTATGTGATGATTCATTTAGAAGAACAGAGATTTGTTTAGAAGAAGATGGATTGTTTGGATAAAAGTCGTTTAAAAAAGGAAGTATTCACTTTGAAGAGAATCAGTTTGTGTAGAGGAGAAGAGATTCATTCAGAAATGGTGGGATTCGTTTAGAAGAATAACGATTTAGAAGAGCAGAGAATCGTATAAGAGGAGGGATTCATTTGGAAATGTGATGATTCACTTAGAAGAGCAGATATTTGTTTAAAAGAAGAGGGATCAGTTAGATAAAAATCATTTAAAAAAAGGAAGGATTTATTTAGAAGAGAATCAGTTTGTTTAAAAGAGTAGAGCTTAGTGGAGGGATTTGTTTAGAAGGACAGAATTTTTTTTAGAAGAAGAAAGATTCATTTAGAAAAGGAGGGATTCATTTAAAGAGGAAGAGTGATGATTTGGAAGAGCAGAGATTCATTTGTGGGAGGAGGGATTTATTTGGAGGTGTGATGATTCATTTGGAAGAACAGAGATTTGTTTAGAAGAAGATGTATCATTTAAAATGTTTTTTATCTAAACAAATCCTCTTATTCTAAACAAAATAAATCCTCTTATTCAGCTCTTCTAAATGAATCATTACATTTATAATTTAATCCCTCCTCTTATGAACAGTTGTCTGCTTTAAATCAAAATCATTACGCTTCTAAACGAATCCCTCCATTATTGAATGATTTGTTTTGTAAGAGAAGTGATTTGTTTAGAAGAGGAAGGAATCTTTTAAAAGAGGAGGGATTTGTTTAGATGAGCAAGGATTCGTTTAGAAGAGGAGGAATTTGTTTAGAAGAGCAAGGATTTGTTTAGAAGAGGTGGGTTTTGTTTAGACGATCAAGGATTTGTTTAGAAGAGGAGGAATTTGTTTAGAAGAGCAAGAATTTTTTTAGAAGAGGAGGGATTTGTTTAGGATTTGTTTAGTAACAGGAGTGATTTGTTTCGGATTCGTTTAGTAAGAGGAGTGATTTGTTTAGGATTCATTTAGTAAGAGGAGTGTTTAGAAGAGCAAGGATTCGTTGAGAAGAAGAGGGATTTGTTTAGGATTCATTTAGTAAGAGGAGTGTTTAGAAGAGCAAGGATTTGTTTAGAAGAGGAGGGATTTGTTTAGGATTCGTTTAGTAAGAGAAGTGATTTGTTTAGAAGAGGAGGGATTTGTTTAGGATTCGTTTAGTAAGAGAAGTGATTTGTTTAGAAGAGGAGGGATTTGTTTAGGATTCATTTAGTAAGAGGAGTGATTTGTTAGGAAGAGAAAGGATTCATTTAGAAGAGCAGGAATTTGTTTAGAATTCGTTTAGTAAGAGGAGTGATTTGTTTAGGATTCATTTAGTAAGAGGAGTGTTTAGAAGAGCAAGGATTCGTTTAGAAGAGGAGGGATTTGTTTAGGATTCGTTTAGTAAGAGGAGTGATTTGTTAGGAAGAGCAAGGATTCATTTAGAAGAGCAGAAATTTGTTTAGGATTCGTTTAGTAAGAGAAGTGATTTTGTTTAGAAGAGCAAGGATTAATTTAGAAGAGGGGAGATTTGTTTAGGATTTGTTTAGTAAGAGAAGTGATTTGTTAAGAAAAGCAAGGATTTGTTTAAAAGAGGAGGGATTTGTTTAGGATTCATTTAGTAAGAGGAGTGATTTGTTTAGAACAGCAAGAATTCGTTCAGAAGAGGAGGAATTTGTTTAGAAGAGCAAGGATTCATTTAGAAGAGGAGGGATTTGTTTGGAAGAGGAGGGATTTGTTTAGAATTTGTTTAGTAAAAGGAGTGATTTGTTTAGGATTCGTGTAGTTTAAAGGAGTGATTTTTTAAGATTCATTTAGTAAGAGGAGTGTTTAGAAGATCAAGGCTTCATTTAGAAGAGGAGGGCTTTAGGATTCATTAAATAAGAGAAGTGATTTGTTTAGAAGAAAATGATTTGTTTAGGATTCATTTAGTAAGAGGAGTGATTTTGTTTAGAAGAGCAAGGATTCATTTAGAAGAGGAGGAATTTGTTTGGAAGAGCAAGTATTTGTTTAGAAGAGGAGGGATTTGTTTGGAAGAGCAAGGCTTCATTTAGAAGAGGAGGGCTTTAGGATTCATTAAATAAGAGAAGTGATTTGTTTAGAAGAAAAGGATTTGTTTAGGATTCATTAAATAAGAGAAGTGATTTGTTTAGAACAGCAAGAATTCGTTCAGAAGAGGAGGAATTTGTTTAGTAAGAGGAGTGATTTTGTTTAGAAGAGCAAGGATTCATTTAAAAGAGGAGGGATTTGTTTGGAAGAGCAAGGATTTGTTTAGAAGAGGAGGACTTTGTTTAGGATTTGTTTAGTAAAATGAGTGATTTGTTTAGTATTTGTTTAGTTTAAAGGAGTGATTTTTTAGGATTCATTTAGTAAGAGGAGTGTTTAGAAGAGCAAGGCTTCATTTAGAAGAGGAGGGATTTGTTTAGGATTCATTAAATAAGAGAAGTGATTTGTTTAGAAGAAAAGGATTTGTTTAGAAGAGGAGGGATTTGTTTAGGATTCGTTTAGTAAGAGGAGTGTTTTGAAGAGCAAGGATTAGTTTAGAAGAGAATTTGTTTAGGATTCATTAAGTAAGAGAAGTGATTTGTTTAGAAGAAAAGGATTTGTTTAGAAGAGGAGGAATTTGTTTAGGATTCGTTTTGTAAGAGGAGTGTTTTGAAGAGCAAGGATTAGTTTAGAAGAGAATTTGTTTAAGATTTGTTTAGTAAGAGGAGTGATTTGTTTAAAAGAACAAGTATTCGTTTAGAAAAAGAGGGATTTGTTTTAGAGTTTTAGAGATATTTAGTTTTTTTTAAATGTCCTCAGTGGGCCCAAACTCACTTCAGACAAACACAAATTCACAACAAATAATGCTTTTGCTGCATAGGGGTATATCAAATATTCATAGTCTATAATGATTCTCTACTGAAGTAATGTTTTGTAATACTTTTCATATCCTTTGTATGAACTCTCCATAAGAAGTGTAAAGTGTCCTTATGAAACCTAATACACTCATCTATCTATCAGACTTCAAGGAGTTGATCAGGCTCCTAAAAAGGCAGATTATGGTGGGATGTCCAGGACCAGCAAGCTGTCACTTGTTCTCGACTCCCTTCACAACGGGAAACGGATCACCTGTCAGGCTTTCAGTGATGTGCTTTCCGAAGGCGTCAACAACTTCTATACTCTTGATGTCCTCTGTAAGTTGGTTCAAATTTAAGCATGTTTTTGTGTCTAATTTAAACTTGGAAAATTATAGTAGGGAATTTTCATACCCTTAAATATTATCATGTGAAATCTTAACAGATCAATAACCAAGCAATAGTATGCATTTGACCATGTTAACTCTTTTCTGTTCATTTTAACTCTCGTCGTGCTGGGTTGGATCATCAGGTTTTGCACAAGCTTGGTTCAAGTGCATGATGTCTTAAGAGAGGTTAATAAAAATCTAATTATTGTAATACATTTGGAAAATGCAAAGCATTTAATAAAAAGACTGAGACATCTAAAAGTCACTTACTATATTTTTACTGTATGGTATTTTTCTTGTTGGCATGACAATATACTTTTATTTTATTAGTATTGGCAGGCTTTCTTAGATGAGTTCATGTGTGTGTGTATTTTTGTGTGTTTTTGTCTGTGCCACATGCTTTGTGAACACGAAGGAAGGTCATCATCTATTTTAGATCCTCCATATCTCAACACCTTTCTATAACACACGTTTGCCATTGTATTGTCTTTAGTTTATTTTTATCATCAGCTTTCTGCATGTGTTTGAGCATGTGTGCCTGTCTATTGATGTGAGGAAATGGTTTGTTTAAATCTGCATTTGAATCCTGTGAACATTAATGAGACAAAGACACAGAAACCCTCTTGAGATCAACGGCACAATAAATCATGTGCCTTATTTACACGTTGCGCAGCAGACGAGAGAGGAAAAACACTACAGTAAATCTGTTAGTCTTATGGGGATTTTTGGGCATGCACCATTATGGTTTTCTTATAAATTGCATGGTACTATAATGTGCTATATCATTCAAAGAATAAAATCACAGACGGTTTTGGGTATTTCAGGGAAGCCTGTAGTATGGAGGCTGTAAACATAGCATAAAGCAACTTATTAGTGCTGATATTTTATTTAAATACTGTTATAGTATGTAAATGGTGTTTAAATATAAAATAATGTTTCGTATTTACGTTTTTACTATTTTTGGTTCAGTGAAATAAAATATAATATTCACTTTAAGTACATTTAATTTTACTTTTATTTCATTGCTTAAAGGGATAGTTCACCCAAAAATGAAAAGTCTGTCATCATTTACTTACTCTCATCTTGTTCTGATGAGCACGAAGAAGACATTTTGAGTAATGTTTGTAACCAAATCATCAAAAGCACCATTGACTTCAATAGTAGGAAAATGAACTGGGGTTCTGATCGGTTTAGTTTCAAACATACTCAAATAAAATGTATACAGGTTTGTATCAACATAAAAGTGAGTAAATTATGACAGAATTTTCATTTTTGGGTGAACTATCCCTTTAAGTAAAACTTAAAATGTGAAATTATTATTAACTTAAAATAATAACTTAATTGTTTTATAAAACCAAAGAAACATGATGCACTAACATAAAGTATGCACAATATTAAGAATAATACAAATGTAATAAAGGGCACCTATTTCATTGCTAAAAAATGTTATTTTGTTGGTATAATACAATGAGTTTGCGTAGTTTATGGTTAAAAAAACTCATTATTTTCCACATATTGTACATTTTGGTAGCTCCAGATTTCACTCTTTTCCTGAAATGAATGGATTTTGTACAAAACTCATCGATTTGAAAAGGGCTGTGTCCCTGATTGGCCAGCTAATCTGTACGTTGTGATTGACCATAATACCTCTGACATCGTCCGGAAATGTGACGCTCTCTACCATGTTTAAAAGATTCGCTCACAATGCAATGCTAACAGGAGTTAAAGTGATATTTCACCCAAAAATGAAAATAATTAATGCCTCGTAAGACCTCCGTTCATCTTCGGAACACAGTTTAAGATGTTTTATATTTAGTCCGAGTGCTTGTTGACCCTTTATTGAAAATCTACGTACGGTATACTGTCCATGTCCAGAAAGGTAATAAAAACATCATCAAAGTAGTCCATGTGACATCAGTGGGTCAGTTAGAATGTGTTAAAGCAACGAAAATACATTTTGGTCCAAAAATAACAAAAATTATGACTTTATTCAGCATTGTCTTCTCTTCTGCGTCTGTTGTGGGGCGCGTGCGCGAGACTGGAGTCGCGTCACTGCGGTGACGTGGCTGATGTGTAATCCTTCCATGTTTGCGAATATTTTTTTTCAAACTTACAGTGTGCGTCTCCCACAGACTGTAAACGAAGCCCGGGCGCACAAAAAAAAAACTGGGGCCACCAGATAACACGTCAGCCGCGTCACTGCAGTCACGTGGTTTTGGTCTCGCGCGTGCGCTTCGCAAAAAAATGCGGAAGAGAAGACAATGCTGAATAAAGTTGTAATTTTTGTTATTTTTAGACCAAAATGTATTTTGGTCGCTTCAACACATTCTAACTGACCCACTGATGTCACATGAACTACTTTGATGATGTTTTTATTACCTTTCTGGACATGGACAGTATACCGTAAGTAGATTTTCAATGAAAATCTTAAACTGTGTTCTGAAGATGGATGGAGGCCTTAAAAGTTTGGAACAACATGAGGGTGAGTCATTAATGACATTATTTTCATTTTTTGGTGAACTATCACGTTAACTTACAGGCTGTGAATCCAAAGCGGGAGGAATTATGATAATGTTGGTCTTGTCTACATCATTAATTCCGGGAAGTAAACTGCCTACAATCAGTGTGTTTGTTGTCGTCCAAGAAAAGGGATTTACATTGGAGACGATAACTTGTGTCATCGTTTACTTTGGGGTTTGTATCTTTTGCATATCATTAACATGTACTAATACACACTTACACACCAAAGAAAATGTAAAAACGTGAATTGGACCATAGGTGCCCTTTAATAATATATATTTCTTTTTTAATGATACTAAAAAAGAAATGTAGTTAATAATATAAAATATTTATATACAAAAATTGAGGCACATTTTACAAATGTTAATACTGTATGGGGCAGTTTCCCAGACAGGGTTTAGATTAATCCAGGACTATAGGCATTAGTTATTTTAGGACATTTAAGTAGTTTTTATAAATATTACTGATATGCATTGGTACTGATATATGTTAAGATATGCCAGTGCAAGGTGTTTTAAAGTAAGGGTGCTCAAACATGCATTTTAGTCTGGGACTAGGATAATCCCTGTCTGGGAACCCCCCCCCCCCATATATCAGTAAAACTGTTACATGAGAGTTTTTTGCAGTCCATCATTTGTGGTAACACATGAACATAAGCGTAAATAAAATCATGGCTGTGTGTACAGGGATGAAAGTGTTAGTCTGGAATTAGACTTGCTAACGTGTCATGTGCTTATTTTTTGGACACGTTGCTTACATACCATTTGGTGCCTGTTTAAAGTTCATGTCTACCATGTTGTTAATCACATTTATAAATAAACTTGCTTGTACATTTGTGCCTTCACATATGTCTCTCTGTGTGTGTATCTTTACATTAAACTTAGTTCCTCCCGAGTTCTCTGATGAGCAGCCTGATCAGGTCCAGGTGATTGAAGACGAGACCGCCACACTTCCTGTCAAAGTCTCTGCCAATCCGGACGCAATAACCTGCGAGTGGATTTTCCAGGGAGAGAAGCTTGTGAAAGGTAACGGGCAACATTACGCGACTCCACAAGCCGCGCCACACGTCGCCATATGTGTTTTGAATAAAACATCGACGGGTTCTGGCACTACACCGTGACAGATGTGATCTTGTGCTAATGTATGCAGTCTAAATGAGGATCGCTGTCGTTCTGAATGCGACACAGCGTTTTAGGTCTTCGTTTTTGTGTTAAGAGCTCCTCAGAAGTCTTGAGTTGAAGTCCCTGTGGTATTCCCGCAAAAAGGTTTTCCAGGGAGAAGGGTTATAAAGGATAAACCAGATGTTTTGGTGTACACCTTGGCCCCAGGGTTTCAAATACTTAAGCTACTCTTGACACAAAAAAGTGTCACTGCCATTGCATTGCATTAGATAATATAAAGCCAAGCAGTATTTCTTAACACCAGTATGCTTCACAAGCAAAACATCGGACAAATGAGGTGTCATTATATGAGGCGTTACCCTTAGTACCAAAGGGTGCATATTAGTACCTCAAAGGTACATTTTGATAAATTTTAGGACCATATGCTAAGTGTTAATCTGTAGGACCACTGTACAGTATGTTTGTATGTGAATATTTTTTCTGTGTGCGTTAGCATTTTTCATGGCTCTGTAATTTGACATGTATTATGTTTGTTGTATCTTTCGTGTTTGTGACAGAAAGAGATCCCCGGTATCGCTTTGACGATTGGAGCCTGGAAATCGTGAACGTGTCTCGTCGAGACGCGGGCGATTACATCATCGAGTGTTCCAACTCTGAGGGAAAATACCGCACAAAACTCAAACTGGATGTGCAGTGTAAGAAAGTCTTTTTTAAATGTTATTTTTTTTTTATTAAAGTTACAAATGAGAAACATTGTAAATTTATTTTCACAGCTTTCTTTGCTAATGTTTACCAAGGGGGGCGATATTTTTGTCCACGACTATAAATAACAATTTTGCACAATTGTTAGATAATTAATGGCAAATTCACACATATACTGGCACTGCAGTCATGTAGTGTAAGGTCCCAGATGTGACACATTCTCCTAAATGAATGAGGCTTAATCAAACGTTAGGAAATTTGTGATATTGAGTGTGCACACCAGTTATAAAAAGGTCACATTTTAGTCTTTCCAATAATACACACATAATGCTTATTGGAACGTTCTCAAGCATGCTGGGATAGCATGTGGAGTCCAAGCCAACTCTGCTGCATGTCATCATTAATGTGAAAGAGAATTAATTATGGATAACGTGTTAATTTTCAATTCAACTTTTCATTCAAATTGTATATTTGTCACATTAATGCATTTGGTATTTATCCAAAAATAGCTACTGTAGAGTGCATTAAAGGCATGCTTGTGCTCCTGTATAGCTCAGTGGTAGAGCATTGCATTAGCAGTGCAATAGGTTTTTACCCAGGAACACACATATTGATGAAAAAAGTATACTATTTAAAGGGACAGTCGACTTTTTTTAAATAATATATTCATTTTCCAGCTCCCCTAATTTTTTTTATTCTTACCATTTTGGAATCCATTCAGCTGATCTCCGGGTCTGGTGCTACCACTTTTAGCTTAGCTTACCACAATCCATTGAATCTGATTAGACCATTAGCATCGCGCTCAAAAATAACCATCATGTCCCTTTAATGCACTGTGAGTTGCTTTGGATAAAGGGTCTGCCAAATGCATAAATGTGAATGCACATTCTATCTAGGGCAGGGGTCTCCAACGTGGTGCCCACGGAGAGTCTTAATTGTAATATTTATTTATTACATATTTTTTATGTTAGCTTGACTTTGATTACGTATGTTAACGTTTAAAAAAATACTAAAACATATCAACAAGTAAAATAAAATAAAATCAACAAGTAAAACAAAAAAGTCTCATCACTTAGGCTATATCAAAAAGTGGCCCTCTAGATTGTTTTATCCATTGTGGTAGCCCTTGCTCACAAAAAGGTTGGAGACCCCTGCTCTAGGGATTCAACCTCGTAATCTTGCCAATTGCCATTGCTAGTGCTATTTAAATTTTACATTATATAATTTTAGTAATACAATGCACTTATTAAAAAAAACATGTATTACATGAAGATAGTGACCTCTGACTTTTGGGTCCCTATGTATAATACTGTGCAAAAGTCTTACTGTGCGTTCACACCAGATGCGAAAGAGGCGGCAAGTGCGAATGATTTACATGCTAAGTCAATGCAAAGACGTGAATAGGCATCCTGCGGCACGGTCCACACAAATGCACGACGCTTAAGGCACGGCACACATGGCATGGAAGACGCGGCGCGTTCAACACGAATCGAGTGTTGCCGTGGGAAACGTGCAAGTTAAAAAATTTGAACTTTGGCAGATGTTCACGCTGGATTGGCCAATCAGGAGCTTGCTCTAGTAGTTACGTGATTAGGAAGCGAGTGGGGCGGAGTCGCAGAAGCCCCTCCCATGACGCAAATTTCCTCGTGAGTGTCTCGAACGACTAGAATTTCACACGCGAATGAAGCGAGTAAACTCAAAATGTTCAAGCGTCCAACTACATGTGCGTTTTTGCCGCCTCTACCGTGGTTGGTGTAAATGTACAGTTACTGTACGTTCACACCGCCGCAGACTTAAGCTTCCAAAGAAGCTCAGGCCGCCGGGTCAAGGGCACTTGTCAAAAAGTACAGGGAAGCTTGTTGACGCTTTGACCGCTACGAAGTCTGTTTTATCGGAACTAATGTTTTGGTAGGAACAAGTTTACATCGTATGTTTCTCCGGAATCAGCCAGAGAAAAACGTCTAGGCTATATTCCGATTGGTTGCTGGCGTTTTGCCACTGCTTGCCGCTGAACCGCGTCATAGCTCATTAGCATAAAGTTGATTTTTGCAATGGTATAATAATGGATGATTTTGGGGCAGTTTCCTAGACAGGGTTTAACCTAGTCCCAGACTAAAATACATGTTTGAGCTGCCTTAATTTAAAAACACCTTATACCGACATATATCAGTGTCATTGTTTTGTCTCAAGAGACACACCTGTATTGTTTTTTGTAATGTTTGTTTGTAAAAACTACTTAAATGTTCTCATATAACTAAGGCCTAGACCTGGATTAATATAATCCCTGTCCGGGAAACCGCCCCATTATATAATTATTTCTCAGTATCTTTTAAAGAATACAACAAAAAAATGTAAGACATTTGTATGCAGTATTAAAAAACAAGCTAAAGTGTTTTAGTTAAAGTATTTAGTGTGAGCTCATCTTAAACTTAATCAATAGCAGGAACCTGTAGGTTCTCTTAAACCTAAATGAAAAAAAAATAATTTCGAATGTAAGGAATAAGTGACGACGGGCCGTTGGATTATTAGAAAATAATGCACACACCCAGGGTGGTTATGCGGCAGGACTCGAAAAATAATTCAAAGGACCGAATTCAATTATTCTGCTTATATCACGGTTACCACAAACATTGCTCTGGTGGTTATCCTAAGACCTTTGACACATTAGGTGTGCATTTAACAGAAAAATAATCAACACCCGGGGTACATTTCTCAACCAATCAGAATAAAGCATCGAACAGGCCCATGATATAATCTAATCTAATGACTTGAGTCTACTCAAAAGAGGGCCAAGATAGATCACACTAAATACTGACTTTGCTAGAAGCCTTGTTGTTCTTAATTTTTTTTTTTTTTACATTTTATGTAATATTTCCTGTATTTTCTGTGTGTATCTTAATAAAGAGACCCAAAAAATATAATTTCGCTACACCAACGCTGCTTGTGACCTAATAGTGTATATGATGTTAAAATAAAGCATCTGTATAGTGCGATTTGAAAGAAATAACATTTCACTGTGAGTGTGATACCCACTATGATTTGAAGAAAATATACACAAAGCGATTGACAAATGTGTTGTCACGCGATGCTGTTGACAGTCACAGCTGGTTAGGAGACAAACGCAGATTACAAACAAGGTGTCAACATCTTTACTAATAACCAAGCCCATTTGACATCTGTGAAGGAAGAACTCGCGAATTTCAGCAGGGCTCAAGCACCCGAGATAATTTCTTATCTAGCAAGAATTCGACTGTATCACTTGAATACATTTTCGTATATATTTATATAAATATCACTTATTATATTTTTTCCGAAATAGTGTTTGAATCCCATCTGGGCTTGCTTGTCTCTAATGCTACATATAAAAATCCCAAAGTAATACAGATATAAATATGTACTGTATATATTTTACTTATACGTATCCTCCTTATCAAATTATTCAAACAAAATGTATTTGTTGTTTTTTCTTCATTTGTACTCAGTCAAAATAAGTATACATTTCTAGTGTATTTTTTCCTAAATGTAAATTACCACAAAAGTTGCACGGCAAAGCAAATCTGCTCTGCTTTCAAAATTTGTATACATTTATTTGCCAATTCAAACCCACACACACGCGCTCGAAAGTGAAATGAAGAGAAAGTGAGCGAGACATGCAAAGAGGGAGAAAAGAGAACTCCCACTTCCTTAATGATTTAATAATAGCGCTCCTTCAAATGTAGGCCTGCATGTTCCTGCAAATCCTTCTGCACTAATGGATCTCCGCGTCCTCGTACAATAGCAGCTGACAGTGGTACATATTCATTATGTATGGGCCATTTGAATAGCTTTTACCAATGGTGCCGTTTTCCGTGTGTAGACCCCCACTTTCTGTCTGTTAGGAACAATGTATTGAGCATTGTGCATGCCAACATGCTCAAGATTATTCTGGTAGTAATGGCCTACATGGTTAAGGATATGATCCATGAGGCAGACAAATAGTTTGCTGTATGTATTCGAGATTGCACTTTTCTAGGGCACGTCACCATTCCTGCAAGTAAAGAACGTCAACGCAGCAATGTTGCATTTGTATTGATGCATTTGTCAGATTTGTTGACAAACAGTGCATTACATGTATAAATAATGTCTGTGTGTGGGAATCGAACCCATGACCTTTTGCGCAGCTACCAACTGAGCTGCATGACTGGATTATTTCTTCAAGCGCATTTTTATTTATTTTATTTTGGAGCATTTAGATTTGTTGAGACGTCTGCCTTCGGTTATTGTGAAAATGTTTTGTCATAATATTGTTTGCCTGATGCAAATGTGACTTGTAATTAATAAACATGTGATAGTGAATTAAAAGATAAATGATGGAGTTAATTAATCTAAATTAAAGCAAGACAAAAAGCCGTTGGTGTTACAGAAGCATCTTGAGTTAATTAAACATGAAAACAATCAAATGTGCAGCATACATAGAAAAACACTGTCAAGACCATTCATGCGATTTACATTGAATAGATTTTTACTAACCTAACAGTATTATATCAGAATTAGAAATGGACTAGAAATAAATTGTATTCTCATTATATTCTCTCAGTATTTACAATGTTTTCACTATCGAATCAAATGAGCTTAGCCCTTATGCTGCGTTCACACCAGCTATGGTAGAGGCGGCAAAACGCGCTATTCGCACATAGTTGGACGCTTGAACATTTTGAGTTTACTCGCTTCATTCGCACGTGAAAGCCGTGTGTAAAATTTTAGTCATTCGAGACATTCACGCGTAAATTCGCGTCATGGGAGGGGCTTCTGTGAGTGAAGCCCCTCCGATGATTGGTTAACACGACGCAATTTTCCACCAAAGTTCAGATTTTACAAGTTGCGCGTTTCCTGCTGCAACGCTCAATTTGCATAATTTTTGAACTAAATGCGCAAATGAGGCAGATTCGCTGTGAGACCTCCAGACGCGCGTAAACATGTCTTTACATTGACATCACTCGCATTTTATTACATATCTCTATTATTGTATAACCACAGGTCTATTACACGCCCAAGTAATGTCGCTAGCTGGGTTTCTATCACCCCGATCATATGCGCATTTTGAAGTATCGCAAGATAAGAGTGATGGAACGAATAAAAATCCCTTAATTCGCAAAAAGGTTTTAACTCTCACTGGTGAGAGTTGGTTTTTGACTGAATGTATGCGAAAAAGACTAAATGCGAATAATGGGAGATGGAAATAGAATAAATTCTGACATAGCGAACATTAAACAGGTGAGACTGACCGTCTGGCTGTTTCCGCTGTCACTGTCTTGACCATATATGGGGCTCGACGTTGTCGCAAGCTGCACTGCTAGTAAATGTATATCTTGCCCAATCGTAACTAAATGCAGTTCTGTCTCTATTTTCTAAGGGGCTAATCCGACCAAAAGTGCTTTAAACGCTTGGAAACGCAAGGCTGCCTTTTTTTAAAAACGCGGCTTTTTATATTGCTAAGCAGCCGTCTTGTCAATCAAATATTGAAGCGTGAGCACTCTTTTGCTGTTAACTGTCATATTAGCAGAAACTTTAAAAAGAGGGCGCTTGCTGGTACCAATACCACCGTCATTCGAATAACTTGATGGAAACGCACCCAATTCGCATTTGTTTTTCTTATTTTGCACATTCTGAAAAGATTTTGGATGGAACCCCCACTACTGTCTCAACTATATAATAAAACTTCTACAGTACATGCTTGAATGTAATCATCTACTACCTGTTGTCTGTAATTTAGTTTGCTTTCTGCACTTCATTATTGTTCTCTGATCCCTTTTAATAATAGAGTAATCCTGACAGAGTGTGACAGATACCTTTTGAGGGGGCGTTAATTCTGTACTCTTGTTAATTTGCTTCAGTAAGCATTAGTTTTGTTCTAACATGTTTGTCCTGTAGTGTAGTGACAGGGACTCAAAGCCTGTTTGCAGCCAGCCGTAGAGGAATACTAGAGGATTTAAAATAACAATGTTTCTGCACTGCACGTAATGGGGACGACATCACAATAGATTGCAAAGGCTTTTTTTATTTCACGGCCTGTAAATAATTGAAAAGGAAAGTGCAGAATACTGCTGAACGCTGTATCTTGACTTTATTACAGAGAACTCGGGAATCAACACATCCAGAATTGGAAAATCTAATGCTACAGCTCACTTTAAGCCAATATCTGTGTGCACTGTCCTTGAAATTTGCAAAGATGAAGACCTTCACTTCTTCTTGCTCTTCTACTCTCTCACTTTATCTCCTCGCTTCTCTTTGCTCTCGTCTTCTCATTTTTCATCCCCTCCTTTTTTCCACCATTCCTCCTCCCCTTTTTTCCACATCTATTCTTTTGTTTCCTCTACTATTTACCAATCTTCTCATTTCACTTTATCTCTTCTCTCTTGTCCTATTCTTCTCCTCTCTTCTACTACCTCTCTGTTCCTTGTTCTTCTCTCCTTTTTCATCCCCTCATTTTTTCTTCATTCTCCTCTCTTACCATCTTCTCTTCTCTTTTCTCTCCTCTCACTTTATTTCCTTGCTTCTCCTCTTCCCTTCTTCTGCATTTAAATCCCCTCATCTCTACTGTCCTGTCTTCTTCTCCTCCTCCACCCTATTTCCTTTCTTCTCTTTTTCCTCCTCTGCTCGCTTCTTTCTTTTTTTTCGATACTTTATTTTTGACCTTCTCTGCTTTATGTTTGCTCTCCTCTTATTTTTTTCTTTCACTTGATCTCTTCTCTCTTGTCCTTTTCTCATGCTCTCCTCCTCCCTTCTGCTTCCCTGCTCCTTGTTCTTCTCTCATTTTCCATCCCCTCCTTTTTTCCCACCATCTCTCTTTTGCTTAATCTTGTTTCCTTGCTTCTTGTTTTGTCCTCGCTTCTCTCCTTTTATCTTTCTTTTCTTTATCTTTGCTCTCCTCTTCTTTGCTCTCCCTATTCCTTCTCCCTCTTTTTCACATCTATTCTCTTGTTTTTTCCACTATTTACCAATCTTCTCCTATCTCTTTTCTCTTGTCCTATTCTCCTCCTCTGTTCTTCTTTTCTAATTTTTCTCCTCCCTTATCTTTTTTCCTCCATTCGCATCTATTCTCATCTTCTCTACTCTTTTATTTTTTCCTCCTCTTACTTTATTTCCTTGCTTCTTCTCTTCCCTTCTTTTGCATTTAAATCTCCTCCTTTCTACTGTACTGTCTTCTTTTACTTTATCTCTTCTCTCTTGTCCTCTTTTCATTCCCTTTCTGTTCTTCTCTGCTTCTCTGCTCCTCTCCTTTTTCATCCCCTCCTTTATTCCTCTATCGCATCTCATCTTCTCTCCACTTTTACTTATTTTTTCCTCCTCTCACTTTATTTCCTTGCTTCTCCTCTTCCCTTCTTCTGCATTTACTGTAAATCTCCTCCTTTCTACTGCCCTGTCTTCTCCTCCTCCACCTAATTTCTTTTCTTCTCCTTTTCCCCTCTGCTAAGTTCTCTCTTTTTCTCTTTCAATTCTTTATTTTTGCTCTTCTCTTCTTTCCTCCTATTTTTTCTCCTTATTTCTTCTCCCATCTTTTCTCCTCTTTTTTACTCCTCTCACTTTATTTTCTTTCTTTTCAAATTCACTTTTTATGAATTTAAATCTCCTCCTTTCTACTGTCCTGTATTTCCTTTCTTCTCTTTTTCTCCTTTGCTTACTTCTGTCTTTTTCTCTTTATTTTTGCTCTTCTCTTTTCTTCTCTTATTGTTTCTCCTTATTTCTTCTCGTCTTTTATCACATCTATTCTCTTGTTTTCTCCAACTCTCTTTTCCTTTCACTTTATCTCTTCTCTCTTGTCCTTTTCTCATTCTCTCCTCCTCCCTTCTGCTTCTCTGCTCCTTGTTCTTCTCTCCTTTTCCCTCCCCTCATTCTCTTCTTTTCTCTTTCTGTCTCCTCTCACTTTATTTCCTTGCTTCTCCTTTTCCCTTCTCCTGCCTTTAAATCTCTTCCTTTCTACTGTCCTCTTTTCTCTTTTCACGTTATCTCTTCTTTTTTCTCCCTTCTACTTCTCTGTTCCTTGTGCTCCTTGTTCTTCTCACCTCTTTCATTCCCTCCTTTTCTTCACCATTCTCCTCTTTTCTCTTTCTGTCTCCTCCTTCTCCTCGTTCTCCCTTTTTCCACATCTATTCTCTTGTTTTCTCCTGTTTTCTTTACTATTTACCTCTCCTCTTTTTTCACTTTATCTCTTCTCTCTTGTGCTCTTCTCATTCTCTTCTACTTCTCTGCTCCTTTTTCTTCTCTCCTTTTTTATCCCCTCTATTTTTCCACCATTCTCCTCTCTTCTCTTCTCATATGCTCTTCTCTTTTCTCTTCCTCTTTCATCCTCTTGCTTTTTCTCCTTGCTTCTCTCCTTTCCTGTTTCTTTTTATTTATTTCCTTTATGTTTGCTCTTCCCTTCTTTCATGTTCCTTCCTCTACTCTTCATGGTTCTCTTTATTTATTTTCACAATTTTTCACATCTGTTCTCATTTTCTCATGTTTTCTACATTATTCAGTCTTCTCCTTTCACTTCATCTCCTCTCTCTTGTCCTATTCTCATTCTCGCCTCCTCTCCTACCTTTGTTCTCCCTTATTTTTTCCACAATTTTCTTCTCTTTGCTCCTCACTTTAACTTCTTGATTATCCTTTTCCCTTCTCCTGCCTGTTACTCTCCTCTTTTCTCCTGTCCTCTCTACTCCTCCTCCTCCACCACCTTATTTCCTTGCTTCTCGTTTTCTCCGTTGCTCGCTTCTCTCATTTCCTCTTTCTTTTCTTTCCTCTCCTTCTCTCCTCCGTTCCTTGTTCACCTCTCCTTTTTATCCCCTAATTTTTTTCTTCTCGTATCTCCTGTTGTCTTTTATCCTCTCTTGTCCTCTCACTGTCCGTCCTTACTTCTCCTCTCTACTCTTTTTAACTAATATTTTTCTCCTATCCTTTGTTATCTACTTGCTTCTACTCTTTTCGTTTCTTTTCTCTTTTCTTTTTACATTTTTACTGAACTTGTTTCTCATTTGGCTGGCCTTCAGATGCCCCGACTGTTCATATGAAGACTGATCCAGTATCCGTAAACTTGGGAGAAACCGCTGACTTGCTCTGTGTCGCCGATGCCAATCCCATCACCTCGAATATGTTTTCGTGGAAGTGGATGGTGAGTGAGCTCTTTGTCATTTCTGTTTGTCTTTAGCTGACTCTCTTTTGCTTATTCCCACACTTTTTAGCTTATATTCGCCTTTGTTAGTCTTGCTCGCTCGCTCTCTCTCCTTTTATCGCCCCTTTATTTATCTCTCTCTGTCTCTGACTTCTCTCTCACCATGTGTCATAGCCACTCTGTAAGTGAGCTGCTATATTTCACCCTTATAACCGTGACAGTGTTTCACCTTTATTCTTAATACTTCTGGTCTAAATGGAGAAAAATTGGTTTCATTAAAGCAGCCCTTCCAAAGGCCACATTTCTCAGCGTTAGATGCAGTTGGGACCATTTTCGACCATTTGTACAGCTATTGTACCCCGCATGCTTAGTCAGTGTCTTTGATATCAAGCTGCCTATCCTTTCTGTGTGTGTGTGTGTGTGTGTGTGTGTGTGTGTGTGTGTCTTGATTGATGTGGATGCAAAGAAGGAACAATCACACTTTAACAGCTGTTACCTTCTTTTAGCAACCTTCTTTTAGGTGCTAATACTCATTGCCAATTTTTTGTTAAGGTGTGGCTTTTTGATCATGCAACTGATATCTGAAGGTTATATTTTCATATTTTCTTTACATTATGTACCATGATTTATGTAAAAAACAGTAAATCACAAATAACTTGGGTTTTCACAGAAAGGGTCGTGTATAAAATCCCACTGTGTAGATACATGATTTAGTGTATGTGTAGGGTGAAGAGGAAATTGAAGATATAGGAGAGCAGAACGAAGATGAAGGAACTGGCGTTTTAACCATATACGAGGTGACCCGTGAGAGGGCAGGATTTTACAGGTGTACAGCAGACAATGGCATAGCGCCCCCTGGCAGCGTGGAGGGACAACTCGTCGTGCGCTGTGAGTTCTACCACCCAAATTTACATCCATAGCATACCTGTTTGTAATTTTATTAATCTCCTGTTAAGATCTAATATGATGCTTTATTGTACCCACCAGAGACATTTAGTTTGTTGGTTTAGAAAATACTAAAATTACACACATTTAGATCTTGCACCAATTTCTTTTGGGATTTTGGGAAATGATTGTATCCACAGTAATTACAGCATCGGTGGCACCACTGAGACTCATATGGAATATAAAAGACTAAATAAAGTGAAATGATTAAACCTCTTGCGTGGGCATGGGGTCCGTGCGGTGGTTTTTGGCCTTCAAAATAGTTGCTGTCTATTTGTGCAGTTTCCCCAGAGCTCCAGAAGGGGCCGCAGTGGAGAAAAGTGGCCAGCAGGGGGGACGGCAGCAACGATGCGAGTGTGGTGTGCCAGGCGGAGGGCGTTCCTCGGGTACACTTCACCTGGGCAAAAAACGGATTCCTTCTGGACCTCGGTAACCCCAGGTGCGTGGCTTTTAGCATAAAATGGTTTATCATGTTTGCATTAAAAGTGACAATCCTGGTTTGTTGTAGGTAAAACTGAATAGGCAGTAAATAGTTAAAAGCTATTTAATTGGTAATTTGAAATTAGCGCAAAGGTGGGGTGCATGATTTTTGAAAACACTTTGGAAAATGTAGTCGGGCTGAGTACCAAAACACAGTTGTAGCCAATCAGCAGTAAGGGGCGTGTCTACTAACCGACATCATTACATGAGTTGCGTATGTCTATCAAAAAAAGGTCCAGATTCCATTGAGGTAGGGGCGTGTTTGTTTAGGTGGTTTCAAATATCAACATTGGCTTTCAGAGATCATGCACCACGCCTTTAATTTTAAAGCAGTTTCTATTTAGATAAACATAAAATGTTTGTATTTGACCCAAAAATAGGTTAAAGCAAGACAGCATTTTGGGTCAAAACAACCCAGCATAGGTTCAATTACAACCCAGTTGGGTTTTTTTGATTTTAGAAAATGTAATGCTGTTTGGACGTGTGCCAATACTGAATGTCTAACACGTGTGACCTAAAACAGATACGAGGAGAAGACAGCAAAGGAAGGTGCCATCCACACCAGCGTTCTGACCATTGTAAATGTAAGCGCAGCACTGGACTACGCCGTCTTCACCTGCACTGCCATCAACAGCATGGGACAAGACTCTCTGGACATCCAGCTTCTGAGCACAAGTACGTACAGACAAGCATGAACCGTGTGGTTTAACATCACGCTGAATTTCTCATCTTCACCTGAATGGTTCGGTCAATTTCTGTTTTCTATATAAAATCATCCTAAATAATATAAAGAAAATAAAACCTTGATACCTTTAATATTGACTGATTTAAAGAGGACGTTTCACAATACTTTACTTAAATACTGCACTTAAAGGCGGAGTCCACGATGTTTGAAAGCCAATGTTGATATTTGAAATCACCTAAACAAACACGCCCCTACCCAAATAGAATCTGGACCTTCTGTTGATAGACCCGCCCCACACATACGCAATCCGGCAAGGATGTCGGTTAGTAGACACGCTCCTTACTGCTGATTGGCTATAAGTGTGTTTTGGTAGCCGGCCCGTCTCCTTTTCCAAAGCCTTTTTCAAACATCGTGGACTCCGCCTTTAAACATGGAAAAAATGTGATATTCATGATATGTCACCTTCAAATTTTGATGCTCCTAATCACTTAAGTAGATTGTGACACTTTAGCCTGGATTTCACGGGCTACATCGCGTTCCCCATTAAAAAGACCTGTCTGAAATCAATTCTGAATCGCAAGGCTCCTATTCGATGTTTTACGCACAGCTTGTAACGTTACTACGGCTATCTGATCAGTAGGAAGTCCTTATCAATCTAAAATCACTATGAGTTTGATTTGTTTATACGTGCATTTAAAAAAAGCAACACTCGTCAAACACAATCATTCAAATATATTCTTTATTATCATGAAAATACCTGAAACAATTTGAAGAACTGCTTTATAAATATACCTCTAGAGTCTAGACCAGTGGTCTCCAACATGGTGCCCGCGGTGCCAGGTTGCCTGCACAAAGTCTTTGAGGTGCCCGCCATAGCACATTTTCAATTCAATTCAATTCAATTCAATTTTATTTATATAGCGCTTTTCACAATACTTAATTGTTTCAAAGCAGCTTTACATTAATAGAAGCAATAAAAGCACAGAAAAACGACAGATAGCATAACATAATAGACGATAGCATAAGCAGTCAAATTTGCTGCGGCTATGACTCGACATTATAAGCGAGCGTATTACTAATGTAACGTCTAGAAGAGGAAGCTAAGTTAAGCCCAAGAAGGCTGCCTCCCCGGGGTAAAAAAACCCCTAGGAGAAAAAAACCCCGGCTGTTTAGCCGAGGAAATAAAAAAAGTCCTAGGAGGGAAAAACCCTTGGGAGATATATACGTATATACACACATATATAAACGGAAAAGGAGATTAAGCGGAGATTAAGCTGGTTCTGTCGGTGATCGTTGGTCAGGCATCAGCTGGGCATCACGTTGAAGGACGACCAGTAGATCAGAGGTGTGCCGACTTTCACATCTACCGGAACTGGGTCTGTTTTAATTTTATTATTATTTTTTTATTAATTTTATTAATAGCCTCAATTTTTAATATTTATTTATTGCATTTTTTTATTAGCTTGGCTTCTTTTAAGTATGTTAACATTTTAAACAATGATAAAACATGTCAACAAGTAAAACAAAAAGTTTTGGGTAGACTACATCAAAAAAGTAGCTCTCCAAATTAGTTTGGGAGCCCTTGCTCATAAAAAGGTTGGAGACCCCTGGTCTAGACATTACCTGGAATAGCGTTTGTAATGGTACTCCTTCTGTCGCACAAGTGGCGTTTTTTGCACGAGAGCGCCCTTCTGGCTTTTGGGTGGATGTGGTGGCATTTCATCGTAATTCATTAAAATTCATTTATTGACAAACAAACAGACACCGATATCAGAATGTCAACGTCTAAATAGGAAATACCAACACATATCACACAAAGAGATTATATGACTTTAAAGCTTTGTGCTCTCAAATGAGATTTTAGCTTTTCTTTACCTGAAGACCAATTATGATATTAATTATTCAATCGCCGTAATGAGAAGTCTTCCCCTTAATTTATAGAGCAATAGCATTGATAAATTTGCCGCTTGCTCTCTCTCTCTCTCTCTCTCTCGCTCTTGCTCTCTCTGTGCAGGTCATACATTTTTGTAAAGGAATATTCTGGCTTTAATTCAAGTTTGTGACTCTCGACTGCCACAAAAAACAAATACATTTAACTCATTTCTCATCCTGTTAATAAAAAAGAGCAAATTACATTTACAGTAACACACTTGAAATGGAACTATATGAGCATGGAGATAAACATTATAATACAATCAGATTAAAAAGCATCTCTATCTATCTTGTTTTAGCTACTAATAGTTAACCCAAAGTAATTTATTTACTTTCTTATCTGTTAATGTTGTTTATTTTAAGCCATATGCTGCTATTTTGCAAGAAAAAAAAAGATTCTTCACTCAATTCTTCTATATAACGGTTCATAGTGAGTAGTCTGTCACATTTCAGATTAACCTTATGAGCGCCAAAATTGGTTACTCTATTCCTTGTATTATAATAAACTCAAGCTCTCATCTCATTATTCACCGAAAATGAAAAAATTCCAGCCACGCCACGTAAGGAGCTATAAGGTGCCACTTTTTAATTGATCGCATGCCGTCAAAACGGTGTGTATTTGAATCTTTTTCAGTTTTAAACCCTCTAGACCTTTGGAAGCACGTCCCTGTAGATGTCATTTTCTTTTGTAATAAAGCTTAATTTGAAACTGAAATATATCTTTAGTTCTCTCTTTGTAGTAGTAAACTTGAATGCTTTTCCACTTTCCCTCTTTCTATCTGTCCCCTCCGGCGAGGCTCGTGGAATCGGCAGACACGTTTAATGTTTATCATAAAAAACGTGAAATACAATCCAATATCTGCCTTTTTTTTAGTCCACACCACCTTCCCTGTTTTTTTACTGCTGTGAATATTCATAATTAATCTGACACGGTGATCATAAATTTTATGCGCTTCTTATCATCAGACTACCGGGAATGAAAAAGATTTTTGCTCTCCGCCTGACGAATTTGGCTTGACCCAATCACCTCTGTCTCTCAGCAAAGTCTCCCAAGAGAGACAAAATGATGATTGAATAGTGAAAAGAGTTTCATAGTGAAGTGCATTGACACACATTTCTCTTTTATACCGTTTAATTCTCTACAGTTGTCATTTACATGCTTGTATGTTGTTTCAGACCTGTATGGCTTTCTTTTAACTATAGGATGCTAAAGCTTACAGCTGCTCTTTTGCAAATAAAGCAAATTAAATTGGCTCCTAAAAGTTTTAAAATTACAAAAAAATAACAACTATAAAAGTATCTTGAAAGTATTGATCCCCGTCTTATTTGTATGCCTACGCGAGCATACGTGCAATGTCAAACACAGAGCCTTGCAAAGCATACTCTGCAAAAAAAAAATATTTCTTATTTTTAGTTATTTTTGGGGACATTTTGCCTTTATTTGATCGACAGTAATTAGGAGACAACACGAAAGTACAGGGTGGAGAGAGGGGTATAGGATCTGCAAAGGACCTAGAGCGGTAATTCAAACACCGGTCTCCGGAAATGCGTCTGCATCATATGTTGGAGCACTGCCCACTACACCATTGGCTCCGACCTTACTTAGTATTTTTGTCTTGTTTTTAGTACAAATATAAAAAAAAATTTAAATCAAGATATATTTTCTTGATGAGCAAAATAACCTAAGAAAATATGTCTAGTTTTTAGATGAAAAATATACTAATATACTAAATATAATTTAAGTGAATTTGAGCTTAAAACAAGCAAAAAAAAAAAAGAAGAAAAAACTGCCAGTAGGGCAAGCAAATTTTTCTTGAATTTTTTATGAAGTGTTTTTGAAAAAAGTTAAAGATTTTTTTTCTTTACGCAAGGTTTCAAAAATCAGGCCATACAGGACGTGCACACTCTTGACAGAAATTGCATCACGTGCCCTGTAGGCGGACCCTTGCATACACGTTAAAAAACTGACCATACTTCGGCCTTTAAAGGCGGGGTGAACGATCTCTGAAAGCCAATGTTGACATTTTAAATCACCTAAACAAACTCGCCCCTACCCCAATAGAATCTGAACCTTTTTTTGATAGACCCGCCCCACACATACACAATCCAGGCAACGATGTCTGTTAGTAGACACGCCCTTACTGCTGATTGGCTACAAGTGTGTTTTGGTTCTCGGCCTGACTCCCTTTTCCAAAGCATTTCTCAAAAATCGTGCACCCCGCCTTTAATGTGGTCCTTTACAGCTTTAAATCAAATATGTAAGAAAAAATTGACAATGGTTATTGAATAATTCGAAAATAATGCACACCCAAGGTGGTAGTGCGGCATGACGTAAAGCATTATTTTCAAATAATTCAAAGGACCAGAGTTAATTATTCAGTTTATACTACGATTACCACAGACTTGGGTAAATTTGAGCCTAAAACAAGCAAAAAAAAATAAATAAATAAATGCCAATAGGGTAAGCAAATTTTTCTTGAATTTTCTTGAATTAGGTGTTTTTGAAAAAAAATCAAGATTTTTTTCTTACCCCATTGACGTTCGACGCATGTGCATTGCGATAACTTGCAATACTTTTGTGGCCTACATACTTCTGTACACGCATGCGCGACCTACGCAGGGTTTCAAAAATCCGGCCATACACGTACACTCTTGACAGAAATTGCATCACGTGCACTCACTGCGAAAAATTATTTTCAAGAAAAAAAATCTTAGTATTTTTGTCTTGTTTTCAGTAAAAATGTCAAAAGGTTCTTAAATTAAGATGCTTTTTCTTGATGAGCAAAATGACCCAAGAAAATAAGTCTATTTTTTGACCAAAAATATCAATTTTAAGTGATTTTGTGCATAAAACAAGCAAAAAAAAAATGAGGTGAGCAAAATTTTCTTGAATTTTTCTTGAGTTTAGTGTTTAAGAAAAATATTAAAGATTTTTTGCTTACCCCATTGGCAGATTTTTTTGCTTGTTTTATGCACAAATTCACTTAAATTTGATATTTTTGGTCTAAAAACTAGACTTATTTTCTTGGGTCATTTTGCTCATCAAGATAAAGCATCTTAATTTTAGAATTTTTAGATATTTTTACTAAAAACAAGAATTTTTTTCTTGAAAATCATTTTTTGCAGTGCTGTAGGCGGACCTGTAGGCATACACGTAAAAAACTGACTGTACTTCGGCCTTTAAAGGCGGGGTGGACGATCTCTGAAAGCCAATGTTGACCTTTGAAATCATCTAAACAAACACGCCCCTACACCAATAGAATCTGAACCTTTTTTTTTTGATAGACCCACCCCACACATATGGAACCCATGCAACTATGTTGGTTAGTAGACATGCCCCTTACTGCTCATTGGCTACAAGTGTGTTTTGATACTCAGCGGTTCTCAAAAATTTTGCACCCCGCCTTTAATGTGGTCCTTTACAGCTTTAAATCAAATATGTAAGTAATAATTGATGACGACGACGGCCATTGAATAATTCGAAAATGATGCACACCCAAGGTGGTAATGCGGCATGACGTACAGTAAAGCATTATTTTCAAATAATCCAAAGGAGCACAGTTAACTATTCCGCTTATACACCGATTACCACATACATTGTTCTAGTAGTTATTTTAAGACATTTGACAGGTCCGGTGTGCGTTTATCAAAAAATAATCCATACCCGCGAAACATTTCTCAAACGATCAGAATAAAGCATTCACAGTCCCATGCTATATGCCATGTTAATAATGTTTGCTGACAATGCATGTAAAACATCGACAGTGTTTAGTACCACTTCATAAATCTGAAATATGAATATGAGGTCTTTGGATTTCTTATAGACATATTGGCTATATATTTAAGCTATTTGGACAGAAATAAAGTTTTGTGTTCCAGTAAAGAAAGTCATAATGATGACAGAATTGGAGTTGTCTTTCAGTATTCTCTCAGCAGGCCAATAAAGTTTAAGTGGGAATTGTTTATTGTATTGAGCGTATGTTTTCTCTCTATCTCTCCTTCTCAGACCACCCCGATCCTCCATCAGATCTGAAGCTTCTTCGTGTCAGCCACGACTCTGTAACTCTGGAATGGATGCCCGGGTTTGACGGAGGCTTGACGCAGAACTTTCGTGTCAGGTGTGGTTGTCACATATTCCCCTGTGAGGTGTCAATTTAAACATGTGGTATGCGTCAAGGATTAGTTTTAACTGCCAAAATTGAGCTGGTTTCAGTGAACCGTCGTATATGTGACTACGCTTATCTACAGTCTACGTGCCATCACTGTGACTCCCTGATAAACATTAGCATCTGTGTTTTTGACAGGTACCAGTGGGCGGGATCTGTAAGCTACATGTATGTGGATGTTTATCCCCCAACAGCGACTGTTTATACAGTCACGGGCCTGAAACCTTCGACAGTGTACAACTTCTCGGTCAATGCACTCAACACTATGGGAGAAAGTAGCTATGCAGACAACAACAAGATATTGACGGTCACGACCACTGGTAAAGACACTTTAACCTGTTTAAGAAAGCAGATGGATCACAACCCTATTTTTTTCGATTTGGTTTACATACAGGTATGCACAATAAACATTTTTTGGGACTGTTTCGGGTTGCATTGAATTTCCTGCGTCCCGAAACGAAACCAATTAAGAACCACTGACGTGAATCAGGCACATTCACTGAATTACAAATCCTTCAGGTTCGCTTTTCCGTGTAGGTTTAGATGCAGCCTTTCCTTCCCACTGATTTGATGAGCCATTCATCAATCCGGCCAATCACATCTTATTTGTGAAGCCAAGATCTCAGCCTCATGCAAATAAGCTGAACGGCTGAACGTCTACACCAATCAGAGAACCAGTGTGTCTTCTGAAGGAAAATCTCAGTCTTTATTATCCGGGGCATGCGAGACGAAAACAAAATGGTGTGATGTATGATAAATGAAGATAAGCTGTATTCCCTCTGCAAATATAATGAATTCTGCAATTGTAATGTCATAGCATTTCATTAGCAAAACAAATTACTCAGGAGAGAACAGCAGCTGACGAAAATGTGAAAGAAAAGTAGCCCTGACAGAGTTAAATATCGCCAGCGATGAAGATGATGAAGAGCTAGTAGAAGACGTGACTTTATAGAGTTATGAATGAAAATGATGTAAATCAAGTCACAGATTGTTCCCATGAAATCGAAATTGAAGTTTTGGCTTTTAGTATGAATGTATAAGCTACAAGATACAGATAAATGATTTTTCTCAAGCTGTTAGGTAAACTAGTGTTGTAGTTGAGACCATAGATATGTATAATAAAGGCTTGATATCTTATGGCATCTCTAATGTAATCACCGGCGGCCATCTTGTCTCAGTCAGCTGGCAGCATTGTGTTTTAATGGTGCATGTACTTCTTAATAACCAATTTCTACCGATTTTCAAATGGTTTGGCTTCTTACAAACGCTATTAACTTGGCAATAATTCTGGATGCTTGAACATGTTTCATGAACATTATTCATAAGTATACAGTGTCATAGGTACATCTCAAACGTTTATGACAAACCAAACAATTTGAAAATCGGTAGAAAATTGAGCAAGTTATGGTTATTTAAAAGTACCATTAAAACACAGTGCTATGAGTGAGTGAGCTGACTGAGACAAGATGGCCACCAGGTGCGGACGTCGACCTCCATTGGCCAGTCATGTGGTCAAGACGTCTAGCCTTTGTTATACATGTCTATGGTCGAGACCACTTAAACAGAGGCCAAGACTAGACCGAGACCAGAGAGTGTCTAGACCAAAACCAAGACTTTGAGGGGCCGAGACCAGTTTGTATTAATTTATTGAGAGATTTATTTTTGGACAGTTGTGGTCTTGACCAGTCTTCAAATAAAATCCAGAGACCACTAAGATTGAGACCAAAGACAGTCAAGAGCTTAAGTACTACAACACTAAGGTAAACTTAATGCTATTGGCTTTTATTAAAGGGGGAGGAGACACTCAATATGTCACTGATAACTTATTGTGCTTTTCCATTGCAAAGTACCCCACGGTTTGGTTTGGGTCAGGTTGGGTCAGCTCACCTCACTTTGGCTTGGTTAGCTTTTCCATCGAGTTTAGTAACACTTCGGAGTGGGAGGGATTATAGGCGTGTCGTTATAAGTGAGAGCGTCGTTGTACATTCCCATACATTCATTTAATTCTCAGTCCGCCACAAAATTAAAATTGACCACCACAAATGGATGTTTGCACATCACGTTTATCACTAGCTCTGTATCACATGACAGTTTCTGTACAAACACCCATGGCGTCAGTCGACGCGCTCCGCTGAGCCTCATTTAAGTTTCATTTAAGCATATATGCGGAAGTGCTCGTCGTGAATGTGCCGCCACAAACTGCAAGTCTGGAAAAAATGTTATGTGTTCTTGATTCTCAGCCTGTGGATGTTTTTCGTCGCTAAAATTTAGTTTGGGAACTTACAGCAAAGCACAGATGACAACAGGTTTACTCGAGACAGCGCAAGCTAGCGTGAAGATAAAGCTAATCTTTTACATTATAGCGATGACGTCTCAGACCAATCAGCTCGGGGTGGTACTAAAAAAAAGTATCGGGTACTATGTACTGCACCCAGTGAAAAGGCACCCAAAAGTAAGCTGACCCAAACTGTGGAGTACTATGCAATGGAAACGCCATTAGTTTCAGTTCTGTAAAGGCATCAAACAAACAAAACTGCACCTTTTAGGGCACTTCAGCACCTCGAAAGAAACTTTTCTAAGGCCTGCTGTGTCCCCAAAGCGTTTTTACCCTGAGGCCAGCATATTTTTTCAGTTGTTTCCATGTTTTTAAAAAAACGGCGGCACGTGATGAAGCGCTGAGTTTCCACGCTGAGCGCTTGGTCACTGAGAATTGAAAAATGTCCAACTTTGGGATAAACAGGCTACGACAATCGTACAATGACTGATAAACAAAACAGAAGTATCATAGCAACACAAACGCATTCAGAGTTTTTAGAAAATCGCCTGGGGAATGTTTAAACTCTTTGGTGTACATATAGATTGTATAAAAACACATTTGTTGCCTAACTTTCAATGCACTTGAAAGGTTTATGAATAAATTAAATAGAAAATAAGGTAACACTTTACTTGAAGGGGTTCATAAGACCGACGTGACACCGTTATAATCATGACATGACACGTGTCATGAACATGAATGAGATTTGGTGACGGCTGTCGTTGAGTTTCATTTGTTCAATTTTGTCATTTTTGGGGCAAGGATGACATTGTTTGGGATGTTTTTGTTATGACAACTTGACATAAACCTATACATCGGACATTATCATAACGGGGACATCTCGGGCGATCATCTTTGCATTAAAAATGACATAACATAATTGAACAAATGACACTTAATGACTGTTGTCGTGGGATCTCCTTCATGTTCATGGCAGGTGTCATCCCGGGGGGGGGGGTGGTGCACTTCCATAGTGTACTTAAAGTGCTTTATTTTCGCACACCAATTTTGTACTTAATATACTAAAATTCATCTTTAGTACTTCTTAAGATGTTCTTAAGATTATATAAGTGTACTTTATTTTGAGACACCAAAAATATGAACTAAAATACACTTTTAAGATACTATCTCTGTATTAAAAAATTTATTTAGTTAACACTTATATTAAACTTTAACTCAACTTTCATACAAAGATGGGTTCAAGATTACTACAAGTGGTACCTAAATACACTTTTTAAATACATTTTTAGCACATTTTAGTTAATATTTATGGTGTCTCAAAATAGCACAGTGAAGTACACTTAGATGATCTTAAGAACATCTTCAGAAGTACTAAAGATGATTTTTTTAGCATGTTAAGTAAAAAAATTAGTGTGCGAAAATAAACAACTTTAAGTACACTAAGGAAGTGTACTACATTTTCGCCTGGGATGTCGTGGTTGTGAGGGTGTCATGTCGGTCTTGTGAACACCCCTTCAAGTGGAGTGTTGCCTCATTTAATATTTAATTTTGTTGTCATAAAAACTCCTTCATGTGTCATGTCATGATTAAGAAGGTGTTATGTCAGTCTTATGAACATCCCTTCAAGTAAAGTGTTAATGAAAATGAATGCATATTATTTGTTTGTAGATGTTAAAGTATGAATTAAAGTCGAAAAGTAATTTGCAAATATGACACATGCTACTGGCATGGACACGGTATATGGGTGATTCTCAAGAAAACTTGGTTTTAAAAATGTCAAGCATGAAAATGTAAAATTTGCTTAAATTAACTTTTTTCCCACCAGACATTGAAAAACAAAGTCTGGAGTAAATGGGAACATTAATGTAAATTAAAAACTTTTACTTGTCATTTAACACTTTTTGTAACATAATTTTAAAAATTAGTCCTAAAAAATCTCATTACCGCAACAGTCAGAAAACATCAACACTGACATATTTTCAAAATGACATGACAAACCTGAAAGAACATAATTTGGAGATTCTGCACATGCATTTAAAATGAAAGTATTATGCTTCTATTAATTAAATTAACATTTAATAAGCATCTGTTGCGGTAATGATAATCAAAATGTCGTGTAAGCATTCTGACAAGACAATATTTCAAATTAACTGTAAAAAAATGATCTTACCTGGTAGCCATCTTGAAGTAACTGGTCCATGTGCTTGGTCACTCAAAATCAAACTTTATTAAAATTCTGTATGTGTGCTTAAACTGTTCTCAAAAAGTGTTGCGGAGGATGAGAACATCAGGCATGGACACATCATTTTCCTAATTTTTCTTCATTATTATTATAGATGAATATTCAGTAAATATTTTTTTCTGTCATCTAAAGTAGTCTAGCAAAACATCCATTTATTTTTTTTCTTAATATTTTTGTATTAATTTGATTAAATTACAACATAACGCATGTTCAAACACAGCCGGACACATTGCGGTAATGAGAATTTCAGCAGAAAATGAGATGAAAATGTACAATCATAAATTCTTATGTTGAAATCACACATTGTGCAAGGTAGAACACAGTATTGTGTTAATTCTGATGCTTTTTAATGTTACTATATTACACATTTTAAAGCTACAATCATTAGTGCTGTGGTGTTTCAATGGTTTCGTGAGAATCCCCCATATAATTCAATGCCTTTTATGTCTGACCAACTGGCAACCAGGTTTGTTACGACCTATTTGACCATCTGTACTTCTACGCCTCACAGCTTCATTTTTGTTCCTAGTAAATGAAATGCATGCATCTACTCTAACTAGAGTCTTTATTTTGTTTTAAACATCGGTACCTTCATGGCTCCAATGAAATTCACTCTGCTGTCCACACTAATGGACTCTGCTATATAGTGTACTAGCTATACATACTGCTAGTGTTATGTGGTGCTAAATAATTCAAAGCATTGTTATTTTTAAAACACATGGCGAAGAAGAGAAATATATCAGTTTACTTTTTAGGGAACTTTTGATTACAGGCTCCTGGTCAGAACACCGTAATACAATGTAGGGCCTACTCTAAAATCTTCGCATTACAGTAAGTGATTCTCTCTCTCTCTCTCTCTCTCTCTCTCTCTCTCGCTCTCTCTCTCTCAGAGGTGGACTTTGCTGATGGTGTCTCGCCAGCAGACGCGGACTCGACTCCTGCAGGTGCAGCATTTCTCCATTTCCTCCTCCGGCGTACTGCGGCTGCTATTTATCAAATGTAGAAAAGGCCTGACACCCCAGAATTCAGATCAATTTCCCCACTCATACTTTAGTTGCCGTGGCCTTTAACGGTCCGTTTCGTGTAGTTTCGTTGAGCCTTGGGGCGCAGTGTTTTGCCTGCTGCGGTTTGGTGCGGTTATGCCCGGCCTATAATCCTGAATGCATCTGCACTATTTAATAGGACACAGTGGCAGTTATTGACCCTCGATTGGATAAACAGAACAAACTGAAATTAGCTTGTGCCAAATATGAGGTCCACCGGACGCTGCTTTGCATTTTGATTGGTTGTGTATAAAAACATTGGTTAGCTACGGTAGTTCTGATGTGAGCGGTTTGATGCACTGTCAGGAGATTTATTATGTATAGTCTCACATGGTGAGGCGTGACTAAAGCTTGTCAGATCTCGGCCAATCACACGCTTGCTTCTACACGACAGTGACATATAGTATTACAAATTTAACAGGACACTGGCTCAGAGTTTTGCAAATCCTGCCCAAGATGTCTTTCTTTCGGCATTATGATCATACGCATGAATGTATATCTGTCTAGTGCATTCAGTGCCTTAAAAGAGTATTTGACAATTAAGCACGCTTAAAAATGTTTCAGCATCTGATTATACAAAATATCAAAGTGACATTTGCAAACAAAATAACGCCAGACTTTTTCTCAAAGTCGTTTTTTGCCATATTTTTTTGCCAGCTGGTGCCAAAAGAGATCATTTGTAGCAGATGTATTAAATCATTTACCCCAAAGTTTACACAGGTGTCTGATCTGAATCACCACAGATGTAGTTTATCATATTAACCAAAGGCAAGTTCTACTAATTTTGACAACCAGAAAGTGTCCAAACGCCTTTATATTTTAATTAGTGGTGCATCCTATAGCAACCATCAGTGTTACTATTTATTTAAGGGGTACCACAACTATTAAGACTTGTATGCATTAAAGGGGACATTTTTACTTTTTTAAGATGTCAAATAAATCTTTGGTGTCTCCAGAGTATGCATGTGAAGTTTTAGCTCAAAACACCATATAGATAAAATATTATAACATGTTAAAATTGCCACTTTGTAGGGGTGAGCAAAAATGCGCCATTTTGGGTGTGTCCTTTAAAATGCAAATGACTTGATCTCTGCACTAAATGTCAGTGTCGTGACTGGATAGTGCAGATTAGGGGGCGGTATATGTTGCTGCATCGCATTCACTTGCTGATGCTAGCAGATGAAAATAAACAAAAATGTGCGCTTTGGCGCGGAAATACATAGATGGACGTTACGTCAAAAAATGAAGACGTGGAGAGTATCAAAATAAAGATACCTCAAATCGATATTTTTACGCGTGGCATCGATGCATCGGATCATTTGAAATAATATAGATGTATCAATCCATATTATTGTAATGTTATCCCCTTCTGGCATCACAGGGGGAGCTAAATTTCAATGAGCTATTTTTTCACATGCTTGCAGAGAATGGTTTACCAAAACTAAGTTACTTGGTTGAGCTTTTTCACATTTTTTAGGTTGATAGAAGCACTGGGGACCCAATTATAGCACTTAAACATGGAAAAAGTCAGATTTTTATGATATGTCCCCTTAAATACGTTATATTTGCCTTTTACTACTAAAATCTATTGATAGAAACACATTAAATATTCTCATTACTTTAAGAAACACCAACATTGTAATACTCATTTTAACCTATGGAGGCCGCCATTGTTTAACTCAAAGTGCATTCTGGGTCGATGACATAAAAATATTAATACAGTTTACTATATTAAATACTATGGCATATACTATCATTTTTTTATGTGATAACATTTTACTTTCTTACTTAATATTTTTGTCTTGTTTTCAGTAAAATATCTAAAAAAAAAAAATTTTTAGAAAAATGTTTTTTCTTGATGAGCAAAATGACCTAGGTTTAGTTTTTACACAAAAATTATAAAATTTAAGCAAATTTGTCCTTAAAACAAGCAGAAAATCTACCGATGGAATTAAAAAAAATGTTCTGGAAATAAGTTTACTTTTTTCATAAACACTTAATTCAAGAAAATATTTCTTATTCCACTGACATATTTTTTTTTGCTTGTTTTAAACACAAATTTGCTTAAATTTAATAATTTTTATATAAATTATAATAATAATAATACATTTTATTTATAACGCGCCTTTCTCAAACTCAAAGCGCTACAACATACATACAAAATAATAAAAACGTAACTTATTTTCCTAGGTCATTTTGCTCATCAAGAAAAAACATCTTAATTTAAAATATTTTTTAGATATTTTTACTGAAAACAAGACAAAATACTAAGTACGAATGTAATTTTTGCAGTGTAGTATGTTGTAGAGTAGACAGAGTGCACTGCAAAAAAAAAATGATTTTCAAGAAATAAAAATCATAGTATTTTTTGTCTTGTTTTTAACACGTGCTGGGTTAAAAATTGACCCAATGCTGGGTTATTGGGTCATTTTTAACCCAGCACGGGGTGATTTTTAACCCAGCATGTGTTCTGTCCAATATTTACCCATTATGGGTCAAAAATAACCCAGCCATTTTTAGAGTGAAAAAGCATTTTAATACTAAGAATTTTTTTCTTGAAAATAATTTTTTGCAGTGTACAGTTTATTGTTAAGTTAGTTGATGTTACCTAATGCATTAATACAACCGAATTGTAAAGTGTGTATCCGATTTTAGAGCCATGAGTATCTCTAATAAAATTATGTTTAAAGATCCAATAAAATCAAAGCTGACAATTCTTATTTTATTAATGTAATATTGCAATGTTTATTAAAAACAATTTATCTGTGTAACAGTGGGTTCACACCAGACGCGAGTTCAACGATTTGCCCAAATAGATTACATACAAAGTCAATGCAAAAACACGACCAGATGGGTCCTTGCGAGGGGCGATGCGAATGACGAGATATGGGTGGCGCGTTTGCTGCGAAAACACGCTCTAATTACCTCAAAGGCGTCTTCGCCCAAGTTAAAAATATTCACTTTGAGAGAAAAATTTGCATGACACAAAGGTAAATCCCGCAAGTATAGAGCGAGTAACGCGAGGCCCCGCGTTTGGTGTGTACGTAGCATTAGTCATTTTTTTTAAATCATGTACCCTCATGAACTTCAATCAAAACCTGAAAATGTACTTCCCCCCTCTTGTGGGCGAACATTAGACCGCTAGTTAGACCACATGGGCGGGAGCATCCGTCAACTCTGCCCCCTTTAACTATCAGTCTGCTACCAGTTTAATATTTAAATAAAATTCCTACTTTTCTATATCCAATCAAAGCACAGTGGAAAAAAACACAAGCAACGCCCACTATTTTTCCTCTCGTTATATTATGTTTCATTCGGAAATACGCCACAACACGGTCGATCGCGACTTCTGGTTCATGGGGACTTTAAAGTCATAATGTGTTGAGTTTTTATTCATACACTTTTTTTTTCAACAGGTCCCAGTCTGCCTACACATGTTGTGGTCATACTGGTAGTGGTTGGTGTCCTGTTCTTGCTAAATGCTTTGGGCTGCTTCCTATTCGCCAGATGGAAAAGAGGGCGGAGCCTGACAGGTAACACACAGCGAGACTCCACAGTGTCACCGTTTCTTCTGTGAGCTGTTAGACAGCTTGTCCTCGACCGGTCTACTCACAGCGACAGCGCTTGCCGTGAAAGGGATGAACTGTCTGAATCCTAATTTGACTTCTCACTTTTAAAGCCGTCTGCCTCTTTCTCTCTGCCTCCTCCTCAGCCATCTGCATCACCCCTCCATCTCTTCTTTTCCCGGCAGCTGTCACTTCTTCTCTCATCCTTTGGCTTACTTCGTCTGTCACTATCCGTCTCGCTCACCCCATGGTTTTCGACTCGCCCCTTCCCTTAAACTGTCAGGTGTCTTGTCTTATGGCTCTCTTGTTCTCTTTCTCTCTCTGTCTTTATTTTTTCCGTCTATTCATGAACCTGACGTCTTCTCTCCTTCGATTTCAACGCCTCCTTTTTATCAGTTTATTAAAGCTGCTGTCACAACACAATTTGCAGGGATGAACCAATAATTGAAACAGGAGTGATGAACGTTCTGTACACCAAAAATGTCTGTCTGATATGATGTCATTCTTCATTGTCCTCATGCACTCCGCCTGGTGACCTGCGTCCTATAATATCCTTTCATTTTTTGTGTCCAGCAGACACCAAGAGCATTTCACAGGACACTAAAAGCGAGGAGGAGAGGTGAGCTATATTCATACAAGTATTTTACATTTTATGAACACATGAGTCATGCAAAACCTGCTGCCGTGATGCTGCGAATAATTGTCATAGCATTGATGTACGGATGTCGGGAGTAGTTTTAGCATGTTGCTATGTGGTTGCTATGATATTGCTTGGTGGAAATCGCTAGGTGGCAAAAGTCAAAAGGCCCATCCTTAGGTCTTTAGGATATTCTGGTCCATAGATGTAAGATCAGGAGCTATATTATTATATTAATGTGCCATATGGGTTACAGATTGAAATCACCATAGTTACTAATCAGATAAGAGTTAGGATGTTTTTGTTATACTGCGCAAGGTCTTAAATTTTTTCCATTTACATTTATGCATTTGACAGACTTTTTGATCTAAAACAACTTAAAGTGTTCCAAAAATATATGATATATAACAAGTAAGGAATAATGTATAGGCTGTATAATGTTTCCACATCGTGTCGGTTCCTGATCACACTGCCGGGACTTATTTTTGTGATAACAACCAGCTGCCTGTACATTATCCCACTTATTACGCCGCTATTTACCTTTAGTACATTAAATATTGATTTGAAATATTTTATTTGCTAATTTTTAATGAATTTCCGTGAGAAAACCCCAGTTACTTTTGGTTTTAAGATAAGACAAGACATTTAAATGTCACCAACACACTATTCGCTTTAATTATTTGTAAATATAATGTCATACAGTATATGTTTATAAGACATGTTTATATTTAATTTTTGTGTAATGTTAAACTGTACCTATCCAAAATATTTGCCGCATCCAGGTTACCGTGTTATTCGTTTTAAACGGTTGTTATCTGGGAATAAGGAAACTGAAAATGCCGCGACAATGAGTCATGTAATAAGACTGAGCGCTCCTATTACTATGAATAGGGGACAATGCAACACTCAATATGGCCGTTCTGATGGCGGAAGTCCCGCCTTTTAGTTAAAAAAAAACTATCATACAATAACAATAAAGACTCTGGGGGAGGGGCTCTATACAGAGTCCCGTGGACCCCTTGCCAACCTGTGCATATGCTCAGTAGGGGTGTAAATCCTTTATTACGATTCGTTACAAAAAAAAATTTCACCAGCGATGCAATTTTTGCCGATACATCAAACGCTTTTTTGATGCGATTACGATTCGATTCATTAATCAATATTTTTATATTACGCGCCTAGTTACGCAGTTTCATTTTTACTTACAAATGCAACCAAAATATATAACATGAACATTTAAAGGTGCAGTATGTAGATTTTAGCGGCATCTACTAGTCACATTGTGAACTGCAACCAACGACTGACGCATAGAGAAGCTACGGTAGCTCCCACAGGACAAACATGTTGTTGTCTAAGACAAAATACAGTGGTGAAAAAAGCTATTTGTCTATTTAAGGCTACTGTAGAAACATGGCGGCACAAAATGGCAACTTCTATGTAAGGGGACACTCGGTGTAAGTAAATAAAAACGTCTCATTCTAAGGTAATAAACACATAACAGTTCATTATGTAAGGTCTTTATACACCCCTGATAATATAGTTATGTACATAATATTGCATTTCTGTCATTAGATCCTTGTAAAAGTTACACACTGCAAATTTAATTAAATGGCACAATATTCTGTCCCAATTGGAACATTTACAACAACAAACTTACAAAAAACACTTTTTTTAAACAAAGAAAAGGTCAAAATGTCACATTAAATCAAGCTTATGATGGCAACAGTAAAAGTCTTTCAGTGTTTTGTGCCAAAATGTGCAATAGTGACAATCACTGAGGTAGTTTTAGAAAAAAAATATTAAATAAAAAAATAAGTTAATATAAAAAATAAAGCTGTTAAACTTAAGCATTTGATCTGTCTCTTTTGAAAGATTTTTCTTTAAAAAGATCAACTGATCAACATGTTCAGAAGAGAGGACACTGCGTTTTGCATTATCAATATCATCTGCAGTGCTAAACACACGCTAGTCTTCTGTCTCTTTTTGCTTCACTTGCTGACGCTAGCAGATGAAAATAAACAAAAATGCGCGCTTTGCTATAAATGTGTAGATGGACGTTACATCAAGGAATGAGGATGTGGAGAGTGTCAAAATAAAGGTACCTCAAATCGATATTTTTACGTGTGGCATCGATGGATCAGATCATTTGAAAAAATATAGACGTATCAATCCATATTATTGTATTGTTACACCCCTAATGCTCAGTAGCTGAAGCGACCTTTAAAAAATGTATTTTTTAGTGCAATTTCAGCTTAACTCTTTCCCCGCCATTGACGAGTTATCTCATCAATTAAGAGAAATAGCTTACCTGTCAATGACGAGTTTTTACGCCAATCCATATTTTTACTATTATCTGCTAGGTGGCGCTCTTAAACAACTTATCAAACACTAATGGCTCTATCATACACCCGGGGCAATGCAGCGCAATATTCAACTCTGCGCAATGATAATTTTCACATTTAGCGCCACATTGTTTAAATAGCAAATGCATTTGCGCCCAATTTTGCACCCATGGGGGTTCTGGTCTGAAAACAAAGTGTGTTCAGGCGCATGTTGGCCCGTTGCTATTTTGAGGCAACTAAAATAGACTACGCCATTGAACAACAAAAACCTGGTCAAGTCAATTGTTATTTAAAGAGCTCGTTAGTAATATGCGCCTATGAACGGGGGTTTGCTTATCACATACATGAATGCGCAGCACAAAAACGCTTTTAAATATGAAAAATGAAAGGATTAAAACGTAAAAGATTATTATTGAGTCTCTTGGACATAAACTAGGACAGATTATGAGACGTTTTTTTAAAAGCTAGCGGGGAAAGAGGTTTAGTTCTTGGTCAAAAATATTTGGTTTTATTGTAAATATATCATGTAATTTGCCTGTACATTTTATTAGTACGTGTCTTCCCTACAATCAAACCCATGGCCTATGTGCTTTTAATGCAGTTCTTGGCCAGCTTAGCTACAGGAACACATATTTTATTTACAATGTCAAGCTAAATTTTTGTTCACCCTAAAAGGAAGCGCACTAGCATGCAGTGGCGGCCGGTGATTTCTTTTTTTAAGGGTGCTTGATGCGAAGTTTCTTCACAACATGTATGTAGCCCGTCATGTTTGGGGTTCGTAATTTTATAATATATGTTCTGCACGTCGAGTGATCCTGTGTGCATCACGTGTCTTGTCCAAATAGCGTTTATGAACGAAGAGACGCCTGCGTTTGCCAGGTACTCGTAATCTCATGCATAATCAAAGTTTACTGTTAAGGGAGTGTCTTGTGTGTATTTTGTGAACGTGAGCGTCTCTTTTATCATAAAACCTTTAGACGCATGTGCAGCAGACACTTATTTTGACAAAACACGTGATGCACATGGTTCACATGACGCAACAAACACATATTTTGAAAACCCGAGCAACACACATGACACTTATTTTGAATAAGCGCCCCTCGAAGGCGCCACTGCTAGCATGCAATTAACATGAAAGAGCTTTCGTTTTTTATCACATTACGTTGTAAGTGTTATGGTTAGTTATGGGTTAAATCCAAACGCTTAGTACATATGAGCAAAAGCTATAGTGAAACTTGCACTACCAACACGATCAGCACACTGTTCCTCACAGCGAACTGATAAATGACCAGAACAACTGTCGATCTGAATGAAGCTTTCAGATTTAAGTGTCTAATGATGCAGAGCTTGTCTCTATAAATAGACTCCAGAGCAGTACATTATTTCTTTAACCAGATCACAGGTGACAAAACCATGAGCTACACTCTCAAAAAAGGTACAAACGCTGTCACTGGGGCTGTACCCTTTCAAAAGAGGTGCATATTAGGACCTCAAAGGTACATCTGTGCCTAAATAGTAGATATCAGGACTTTTTTAAAGGGTGTCATCACAGTGATTGCTGACTGTAGATCTGAATTTGAGTTTCTGTGCAATGAAAAGTCAAATTTACCTTTCTTTTATTTGAAAAAAAAGCACACCATCGTGCACAATTTGAAACTTTTTTGAAAGCAAATACAGTCAATTGTGAATTTATGTTGGCTTGAACGCTTCTAAAATTCAACATACCTGTACATTTTTTAAATGTATTATTTATCAATTTCTCTGAGGGAAATCCTCTCTGGTTGAAGTTTTTCTCTTTTTTAACTCTCGGTTGTGATTAGAATAATAATTTGAGAAGAGCATTCTCTGCTTCCACAGGTCCACTGCGAGCGGCTCAACCCGCTACGCGAGCAGAGAGCTTATCAACGCCGCGGCACGGCAAACACTCCTGATCGACAGCAGCTCAGAGCCTGACAGCAGCGTCTACGAGAGCTTTGGACGGGTATATCACTGATGCTCGCTCAGCCTGTTCATGCTTCAAATGAGTTTTTACATGGGCTCGCAGGAAGGAGCCGGTCTAGCAAAACATTCAGAGAGAAATAAATACAAGGATGTTGAATCGAGAAGAGACGCTTTGCTCTATTGTGATACACAGATCACCAGACAATCTGTATTACTGCTAAAGATTTTTGTTTCTTTCTCACAATATCTCAAAAGCAGGATGGCTCACATTATTACTACCCGACCGATGCCTACAGCCCCGTCCTTTACTCTCACGCTGAAGGCCCTGAATATCAAGGTGAGAGTTTACATGACTAAACGTCATCTTGAAGATATTTGGGTTGCTAACTATGACCAACTATGACAAACAATTCTGTTTATACAATATCATTGGATTGCATAGGCAGTGGTATTGTATAGGCATTAGTAACACTGACACTATATAAAACTATTTCTTCCTCTCTTTTTGATTTTGTTATGGGACACACATTAGAGATGCAATGAAAAATTTAAAACACTTGCTTGTTTGATAGTGCTATGAATATAACAGTTTGACTGCAAACCTCCAGACTGTTGTTTTTGCAGTTGGTTCTGCTAATATATTTTGCAATAATACCACTTTTATGTTTATACTGCCTGTGCTATAGACGGTTTGAACAGTAACAACAACATAAACAGACGTAGCTTTCATGTAGTGATGTTACATTTGAACCGAGGCTTCGGAGCTTGTGTCAAGCTAAAATTGGGCGTGCCAGATGAAACCTCGATTCGAAGCTTTAACTTCCATAGTAGGAAAAAAGAACTAGAGCCTGATACCGATACAAATGTTTTTTTGGTTTTAAAATCCAATACTCCGAAATATCGGCTGATATTTTTTTTCAGAAACGCGCAACAAAACACTAACAGATTTCCTTAACATTAGTTATTTGTACTTATTTATGAGTTTTAAGTAAAATAATATGATAATGCATTTTAAAAAGAAACTTGTTTCTTTTATTGTCTCGTGACCAACTCACAATGAACTCACTTAACTGTTGTTCTCTCTGCCCGAATCTGGCTGGATTGGCAGGTTGCAGGATGTGTGACGCATTATACACGAGTGTTGCCAACAGGAAGGTTGTAGAGTGCCCTCTGGTGGACAAACTATACAACGGCAACACTCATGACATGGTTGAAGGCTGTTTCGTCCGGTTTTGTTTTTTTAAATATTCATTTATCGGCCATTATGAATGCCGATACCGATAGTTTGGAAAACGACTAATATCGGCCTGCCGATATATCGGTCAGGCTCTGAAAAAGAACACTATGAAAGTGAATGGGGTCCACGAACGGTTTGGTCACAAACATTTCTTAAAATATCTTCATGTGTGTTCATCAGAACATAGAAATTGATACAGGTTTGTAACAACATGAGAGTGAGTAAATGATGACAGAATTTTCATTTTTGGGTGAACTATCCCTTTAACGTAGAAATCACGTGACAATGACAATCGAACCTTAACTTTCTGCGCTTTGCTTTGCGTGCCAGAATGTTCGTTATTTCACTTATTACGCTTATTCACATTTTAGTCCCACAAAATACTGTGTAGACAGTATTGTATGTACATATACTTGTGGGAGTGAACATTATTGAGTAAAATACAGTATAGAATATTAACTCATACTGGAATTTATTGTCACATTTGAATAAATAAATACATTTATTATATTGACCTTTCACCTGCATGTTGTCTAAGCTTTATTTGTACACATAACCACTATTGGTGGTAACGTATTACAAGTAACGTGCATTACGTAATAATATTACTTTTCTGAAGTAACGAGTAAAGTAACGCATTACTATATAAATGTACACATTAATATTTGAGTTCCTTTTTAAAAAAATGTAACGCAAGTTACTTTTCAGTTGAATTAATTTAATTAAAAAAACTAAATTAAATGGAACATATTAACAGACAATTACGCACTTTATACGTGCATGCCAGAGCGGGAACAGTTTGAGTCAGAAACGGAGATGGCAGGCCAGACCTTGACATTTTTGCGATGGAAAATGCAATTTCCGAATGCATATAAAAACACCTGCAAGGCTTAATGCTGCGTTCAGACCAGCCGCGGTAGAGGCGTCAAGCACGAGTGATATCAATGTTAAGTCAGTGTAAAGACATGTTGACACGCGTCTGGAGGTCTCGCAGCACGAATGATGCGTTTAGCATGGCACGAATTGAAGGTTGCGGCAGAAAAACGCGGCGTGTTAACTAATCAGGAGCTTGCTCTAGAATTGACGTGATTACAGAAAGCAAGTCGCAGAAGCCCCTCCCATGACGTGAATATCCGTGTGAATGTCTCAATAACTAGAATTTCACGCGGAAATGAAGCGAGTAAACTCAAAATGTTCATGTGACAAACTAGACGCGGTAGGCACGAATTTGACGCCTCAACCGTGGCTGGTGTGAACCCACAGAAAAAGAGATCAAGCATCAGCCAAGAAAGAAAAAGTAAAGCAAAAGTAACTTAAAGTAACTTAAAGTATTACTTTTTATGAAAAGTAACAAAGTAAGACAATTAGTTACTTTTTTTGGGAAGTAACTTAATATTGTAATGCATTACTTTTAAAAGTAACTTTCCCCAACACTGCACATAACATTAAAATTAATCAAAATTTCATTAGCGTGTTCCTTCGTTGACAGAGCTTCTTCCAGAAGCGACTGCTATATGTTTTATTAACCAAAAGATGGCGCTGTTTTCGATACCCTCGAAGCTTTGAATCACGGTTCGGTACAGTCAAGTGAAGTATCGGTGCTTTATTTCCCCATCACTACTTTCGTGGAACAAACGTAACTTCCGGTAAACTTCCACAAAGAATTATTAACAATAGAGTCCTAAATATAGAGAAGTTTACTTCTGATTACAAGCAAAATAAACAAGTATTATTACAGACAAGGTATTTGTTTCAGAGTTCAGTTTAGCCTCTAGCCAGCCCATAAAACAAACAGAGATAGGAAGTTAAGATCCATCCAGAAGCGTAAACGCAACAACGCACGTGCGTCCAATGAAACCGTGTGTGTTAAAGGCAGGGTGCATGATTTTTTTAAAAACACTGGAAAAGGGAGTTGGGCCGAGTACCAAAACACACTTGTAGCCAATCAGCAGTAAGGGGGGTGTCTACTAACCGACATCGTTGCCTGGGTTGGGTATGTGTGGGAGGGTTTATCAAAGGAAGGTCCAGATTCTATTGGGGTAGAGGCGTGTTTGTTTCTGTGTTTTTTTTAAATATCAACATTGGCTTTCAGAGATCATGCACCCCGCCTTTAACTGTAAAGCTGCTTTGCAATAATGCAAAAATTATTAAATGTGCTACTCGAATTTAACTGAACTTTTATACTTTTTAGAACCATTTGAATAGTTTTTGGTAAAACTTTACATTTACAATAAGGTTATTGGTCTACATTAGTTAATGAATTAGCTAACAATAAACAATACTTCTAAAGCATGTATTAACCTTCATGTTAATAACGGCAAAAATGAAAGTGTTTATGCTGTCTGTATTCTTCCCTCCAGATGGCAGACACAACACAAGTCCTCTCTTTCATGAGTATGAGGAGGTGAGAGGTTGGGGTGTGTATGAGGAGCTGCAGGGCCACTCGCTGCTGCCCCCCGCTGGCCGCAGTGATCATCGCACAACTCCCTCCATCTACCACGGGGTGAGTGTGAACCAACAACCAGCTGGATCTGTTTTACTGCACCACTTAATGTCAAATCGTGTGATTGCCAAATTGATCTGTAAATTGAGCCGTTAATTTAAATCGGAATCTCAACCGAATCAAAGTCTTAATTCAAGCGACACATGATATACAGAAACTCATTATAAGAGAGGCACAATAGATGGGTATTGCAGAAGAGTGGTGCAATAGTTCAGTGTAATAGATTCTGTCATTTTTCCATTTCCCTTTGTTTAATGTTGATGCTTTTGTTCCGCTTTTTCCTAAAACAGGGGCGGGCGTACGTTAAACCGGATCTGGAAGTAACAGCCGGAGTTTATGATTCAATGGCGTATAGACGCAAAAGAGACTCGGACTTACCGTTTGAACTCAGGGGTGAGCTTGTTTAATTTAAGTGAAGCTGATAGACGCTCCGGTTTTGGTCAATATTGACCTGATTCTGTTCATGACTTGATTTTTAAAAAGCTTTTGTGCCCATGCATGAGTTGTCTAGAAGGTGTTCACTGTTTTCTTAAAACGTTTCAATTTGTCCATGAATGTTTAATTCAAATTGTGTTCAATTTCAATAAATGTCATTTGTTTTTCATTTGGTCTGAATCTGAAGTTTCTTTGGACGCTTGTCTGCATTCAAATGCCGTCGCAAATTGAATTGCAGCACTTGAGACAGTGACACGCATTCATTAAAATCACTTACTGTACAATTAACCTGTCTGCAGTCGAGTGAAGTTTCCTGGCGTTTGAGGTCTATTTTAGCATGTCCTGTTTTACAAGACGCTTTAGTACAAAACAAATCTGATATGAATTTTATATAATGAAGCATTTAGCAGACAAGGTATTTTACATGATGTAACTCATCCTGAACTTAATGGTTTTCCCTGATGGAATGCGCGACTCTTCCTCCTGGGATTCTTGGAAAGCGCGACGCTTTGTCCCAAGAGGAAGTCTTAAATGTGGGAACTAAAATAGAAGTCTCGAATCCTTGCGGCAACAACAATACCAGCCTTTGAAGACTCACATGTGTTTTAATGCGTGTCTTTACAATGAGTTACGAAATGGAGATGCAGGAAAACTACAGTAGGTGGAGGCTAAAGCCTTCACGGGCTTCAGACAAGCTTGAAATAACATTTCAATAAACATTTTACCAAAAATGAACAGCCGTCCTTGTTTGCTCACCCTCGTGCTCAAATTCGCATTTTTATCTCTCCTGAGGATCACAAAAGGAAATGTTTGGCTCTAATTAGTCACTGGGGCTTTCATGTTAAAAAGTGACAAAAATAAACGCCATTTAAGTATGAGAAAATCTTATTTGATGTTGGAAAATAGCACGGTGAACATTCTAAACAGCTTTTGAGTTTCTCAGAAGAAAGTCCGTCATTTATGTTTGCAATAACCTAAGGGCTCATTATAGTTTTGCGTAGGTCCTATGGGGTAGTCGTGACGCGTCGGTTTTCATTTATACTTCTGACTGTGGGTTCACACCAGACGCAAGTTCAACGATTTGCGTGAGTAGATTACATACAAAGTCAATGCAAGACGCGATCAGACCTGTCCTCGTGTGGGGCGCCGCGATATGGCCGGCGCGTTTGCCGCGAAAATATGCCTTATTTAGCTCAAACGCGAAGTTGAAAA